>NW_010363042.1:290665-318165 GCF_000414095.1 Morus notabilis
GTATGAATCATATCCAATATTTGAGTATTACGTTCGGCTTTAGGAAAAGGTTTCTTAGTCATTTTTGCTTATCTACAAATTTCACACTTATCATTTTTAATATCTTTGCAATTAATCAAACCATGTTTAGACATGTATTTCAAAGATCTAAAATTTAAGTGTGCTAAACTTGCATGCCAAACATCAAAAGAATCAACAATAAAAAGAGAATTCACATCATCTTTATTATTAACACTTAGTTTGTACATGCCATCACAAGAATACCCCTTTCCCACAAAGATCCCATTCTTAGATACTATACAATTATTGCCCTCAAGTAAAATCTTAAGCCCACTCTTACACATAAGACTAGCGGATACAAGATTTTTCCTAATATCAGGAACATGAAGTACATTGTTCAATGTAAGCTTCTTTCCGGAAGTAAAGTTAATCTCCACCGCTCCTCTCCCGGCAACCATCGCTGCATCATTGTTCTCCATGAGAACAGTTTGTCCTTCCTTTTCCACTTTGTAAGATAAGAACATAGTCTTGTCATTACAAATGTGGATTGTGGCACCGAAATCAAGCCACCAATCGGAGGATTTAAATGCAGCCATGTTAGTTTCGGTAATCATGCCAATTTGCAATTATGAGACCATAGCACATATCTCTTCAGATTTCTCTTCAACGGCATTGGCATTGTTGGTGTTCACTTCTTCCTTTTTCTTCTTGTATCTGCAGTCATTTTGGCGATAGCCTTTCTTTCCACAAAAGAAACAATTTCCAAAAAATTTCTTTTGGCCATTACCTGGCCTTTTGAACTTCTTGTCATTATTGACTTTGAAGTTCTTTGAAAACTTACTAGCTTCGGCAACATTAACTTTAGAGGAATCTACATTTTTGTTCTTGCAATCACGAGACTTAGTCTCTTCTTCGATTCTCAAGTGTTTTTGTAATTCCTCCAAAGTTATGTCATCTCTCCTATGAAGGAGTTTCTTTCTATAACCATTCCAACTTTGAGGTAATTTAGCAATGATTGTCCCCGCTTGGAATGATTCAGAAATCTCGACCTTCAATTCACGAAGCTTAGTATTAATGACTTGCAATTCATGTATTTGATCTAGAACGGACTTGGTGTCAACCATGACAAATTCTAGAAATTTCAAGATGAGAAATTTGTCCGTACCTTCCTTCTCAGTTTTGTATTTGTATTCGAGAGCGTTCTAAATCTTCACCGGAGACTCCATCGAGTTGTAAAGATCGTAGAGCCTATCGGAGATAGTGTTGAGAATATGACCCCGACACATGATTTTATCATCTCCTCGCTTCTTCCTTGCGGTCTTCAATTCTTCAGAATCATCCTCCTTTGGTTCAGGAAGAGGCTCCAATTTCGGATCAAGTACGTAGGCGATCTTAAGCACGGTGAGAAGGAAGAATAACTTTCCTTTCCAGCGGGTGAAGTTGGTAGCATCAAAACGATCAAGTTGAACATTAGGATTGAGGAAAGGCGTCATGTTCTTTTCAACCTCCATTGCAACGGATTAAAACCTTAAAGATTGTTGGAACAAAATTCAGAATTGGGAGGATGAAAAGAATAGAGAATGCAGAAAGAAGGGTTTGAGGCGTATAGGAATACTTTCCTTTAAGGTTTTATTTGCCCTCACTTCTCAAAGTTTGCTAACGAGTTCTAAAATGGCAAATTACCCCCAAGATACAACAAACTCTTGAACACAATATCCAGCAAAAATATTGAGTTCCAGAACAATAAAAAAAACTGTATTTTCTGAAGTCCATCAAATAAAGACAGAGATACATCCATCCTCTTTAAGTGTTACAACCTTTTACATAAAGATACATTTTCAATTTGATGGTTATCTTTTATATGCTGATGCACTTATATCAATAGTTATTTCTATTGTTAATAAGTGCTCAGATATGTGAGAAAACATATCACAAATAGATGCAATGGTTTGAGACCTTTTCAGATCACTAAAACACACGAAAACACATTTTCCGTCGACAATTTACGCTGCAGCGCCCAAGAGGCACGCTGCAGCGCGCGAGCTTAGCAAAACAGACCCGAAAGGTCTATTTTACGCAGGCTGCAGCCCCCAGGGCGCGCTGCAGTGCACGCTGCTGTGCGCTGCAGCGTGCGGGCCTAGCAAAACAGACCTGAGAGGTCTGTTTTGCGCAGGCTGCAGCGCCCAAGCGCGCTGCAGCGCGTGCTTGCGTCAGCGTACTATTCCCGAATGTGCTTTAATCCAATTTTGTGATATTAAAATTGAGAGATATATTACAATCTCTCTAACAAGCCACCGATAAAACTGCCGAAGAAGCCAAATGCAAATCACACAAAGTAACACCATTTTCTCCAAAATCAAATCCGCCAAAACGGGGTGACAAAAGTGGAGAAAATGAGGGCATCGAAGAGGCAAGACAGCCTAGGGCAAGGGAGACGAAGAAAACAGCGAGGTAGAAATGCTAAACAAAAAAGCCCAGAGAAAAGAAGAGCAAAGAAATAAAACAAACAAGAAATGAAAGAGGCGGAGGAAATGATATAATGAAAGAGGGAAAATTAGGGTCTCGTTCATTTTATTGATTTGAGTTTTCAGTTTTAGATTTCTACAATAAAAAACTCTCAGAAAATATCACATTTAACTTTTTCTGTTACAGTAAAAAGCTCTCAGAAAATGTCACATTTCAGCTCAAATTTAAAACTCGAATCTGCAAAGTGAACGAAGCTTTAAGAGTCCGTTTGGTTCATGGATTAGAACCATTTTCGATTTACGTGTGTTTTTTAGGAGAGAAAATACTGTAGCGAACCATGAACCATGATTCGAATCAGAGAATGAATCCTCCAACCAAACAGGCTCTAAGACTCCACCGAAAAACTGAAGAAGGCGGAAGAAATGAGGGAATCGTGGAGAAAAATTAGGCCTCCATGGTTGCAAAATCACCAAAAAACCAAAGCCCAAAAATCCAGGAAAAGAGAAACAACAGGGGTAAAACTGGAAAAGCAACCCATCACACACGGGTTAAAAAGACCAAACTACGCTTGTGCCAGACAAAGGAGGGAGCAGTAAATCAAGGGCAAAAGTGTCATTTCATTGTAGAAGAAACAGTAAAATGGGTTGTGTATTTATAATGTGTGAGGTGTGAGAGAAGATATAAGGGAGAATCTTAGGGGTTGTTCTTTTGCATCAAAACTCAGAAAAAATTTAAACTCAAGTTACAACTTTATTCAAGTTCACGTTCTTTTAAGTTCTAACTTTATTCAACTTCACTCAACTTTATTCAAGTTATAACTTCAACTCAAGTTATAACTCAAATTCAACTCAAAAACTACACTCAAATTACACTCAAATTACACTCCAAAAGAACAACCCCTTTAATCATTTTAAAGGGCAAAAAGAATCAATTAGGGGCCGTTTGGAAAGGAGATTCGTGTCATGATTCGAATTATAGTTCGTGGTTCGCTACAGTATTTTTTCTCACAAAAAATACACGTAAAATGAAAATGGTTCTGAATCATGATTCTGAATCCATGAATCAAACGTCCCCTATATTCGCTATTGGATCAAAAGTTGATGTACAAAATTCAAACCACTTAAAGAATAAGGTTTTGTATTCATTCTATTAATTTCATGATTTTTTTAAACAAAATATGCAAATGATTTCTATACTTCAAATTTATGTTATTTTTTTAATTCCCTTTCCAAAAAATGTATCATTTTCCTCATTTTTCTTTTATTAAATAGTTATTGTTTTATTTAAATACGTATAAAATTCTGATTCAAACCCACGAAATAAATGAGCTTTTAAAGATTAAAATTGAAACAAAACTAATATAGTAAAGTTAAATTTGAGAGTTTTAAAAGTCAAAATTAAAAGTGAGATTAGGGTAAAGTTTACGAACCATTGGCCGAATTTATTAACAAAAAAAATATAATGATTGTTTTAAAAAAGAAGTCAAGTTCATATTATATATATATAAATAATATGATATAAAAATCTCACTCAAAAGATATGATCTTACATTTATGCCATCCAATTACATAAACTTAACATTTGTGTCACTCATTTCTAAAAAAAAAAAAAAAAAAAAAAAAAAAAAAAAAAAAAAAAAAACTAAAAGGAAATCAAAATAAGCTACTAAATTTTTTTTGTCTCTTCACGACAAAGATGGTTAGATATCTTTTGATAGCAGTGTGATAGAATATTAATGATATTCTACTAGAATGTATTTTTTTTAAATCAATAAACATGACATAAACATAAAGCTTAGGGATATTTAGGAGGAATGCTAGAGTTTTTTTGCGTGGATCGCTTTTTGCAGTTGGACTAAAACTTCTGCAATTTCTACCACATTGTACTGAAAAAAGAAACATGTATGGATTATTAAAATACCCCAAAGTATTTTAGGGTTCTTTTCCTCTTCCTCTTAGCCCTCGAAGACCTCTCCATCTCTCTCTCTCTCTCCCGCTAGACTTCATCACCGGCCTGCGGTCCACTAGAGATCTCCGATCTGCAACAACAAATCAAAAGCGACCTCCACTCAACAGTAGCAATGAAACCTTGCGGCACTCCATGCGATGATGAAGAGTTAGGTGCAGTGACTCCACCGAGTCCATCACATATTTGAACCACAATGGCATATTTTCCATTGTCGTTGTGAAGCTCCTCCATCGCTGATCTGAACCACAGCGACGTCTCGTTTCGACAGTGTACGGTTGGGCAAGGAATGATGATATGGTGTCCATGACTGCGATACCAGTATCTCCCTCGCATAGTTGAACAACCGTGGAGGTCTACTCTACACAACCGTGCGACGCCGACGAAGATCAGATCTCACCAGTCTCCGTCACAATCTGTGGCTGCAGCGCCCCCAAAAATGTTGGTTTTTGGGGGATTTAATTCAGTATCTTTGCTATTTTGGTAATCTAGATCGAGATTTTTGTGTATTTGATTCAATATCTTTACATTTTATGAGATGTTTTTGTGGGTTTTTATGTATATATTTGTGATTTTTTATGAATTTTATGCTTTTTAAGTATTCTGTCGCCATAGCCGAGGCGATTATATCGGTTTTGGATCAGTGACAGTCCGATATTCACGGTAGATACTGACGGATACCAATAAATACAGGCTGGTATCTGCTGTGGATACCATCTTGCATACCAAATATTTATATATATTTTTTAAATTTTTGGGTATTTCGGCGACACTGCCGCTAATACTGGCGGTTGTCTGACTTGGTTGGATAATGGTATTATAACTGGAAACCTACTAGTATATAATGATATATTTGATATTTTAAATTAGTGTAATGACATGAATGACTGTAATATTCTTTATAATAGTTTATATCCCTTAACATATGTCAATCAAAGCATAAAATTTGTGGTAGTCCTGTAAAGAGCACATTCACTTGAGCCAAACAAAACCACAAACTTAATAGATTAACAACATGGTGGCACTTGTAACACATTCCCTAAACCTGATCCTCACAACTAAACCTAATATATTTGGTTTCACAACTAAACCTAATATATTTGGTTTCATTTTTTCAGTGTGGGGCACCTCACTAATGTAAAGATGCATTTATCTCTTAAACGTATAATGTTGTTATTTAATGTGTACATTGTGACGAGGGTGGGTTGGGAAGTGCTCCCATCTTATTTGGGAGTAGGTCGATGTGGGGCCCCGGTCGACCTCCTGAGGAAAAATGCAATTTCTATACTACGATTTTGGAGGTGCAATGAAGAGATTTTTCTCTCGGGATGGGATCTGTCTTGGTCCTCTCCATCCTAATGAATTCTTCACTCGTAGGCCAATGATTGCTCTCAGACGACAACGCTAACTTCTTCGCCGTGCTGTGTGAGTAGGTTGCCGTCTTCGGCAACAATATGAGTTTTTAGTTAGGTAAAGAGAAGATGCTGCAACAAGGGTATTTTAAAAATTTCAAACTAAATTTGACAATAATTTTACTCTAAAAAGATCAACCATTAATTTTTATTTCCTTACAAATACAAATAGGTTATTTTCCTCCTTCTCTATAAAAAAAAAGTGAAAAAATAAAAAAGAAATATAAAAAAACATAAAAATTAGGGTGGCTCAACTAGATCTTCCTCCATATACTACAATGACCTTTACAAACTAGGATAAGAGGGAAATTCACTAGTAAAAAGCATGAACTCTACACTAGAAAAAGGAGAGGAGAAACACACACACACACACACACAAAACTTGCACCATCAATTAGCTCTATATATATACAAAATATTATTAAGTGAAATTATAATAAATAGAGCATTTTTAAAAAAAAATATTTATAATAAACAAAATATTTTAAAATATTTATAATAAATAATATATTTATGATAAATAATTAATTTATAAAGTATATTTGAAAATAAGTTAATACGATAAATGATTAATTCACTAAGCATATTTACAGTAAACTTAACTTATTAAAAATTAATATTCATTATAAATATATTTTTAAAAATGCCATTCAACTCTTTTTCCAAAATTATAATTAGAGAATTAGCTAAGTTACTAAAAGTAAATCTCTAAAAATTGTTTCCTAAATCCATCAAAAGAATTGTTTCCTAAATTAAAATAAATACAATTAAATTCAAACTATTAATAAATAAGGACCGTTTTTAGTAGGACAGTTTATTAGTAAGATCAGTTTCTAATCGTTAAATTTAATTAAAATCATACAAAATTAAAAAAATATATAAAATAAATAAATTTTAATACAAATCATTTAACAAATAAAAATAAAAAAACTACTCTTTTTATCCTACTAAAAAAACTCCCTAATAAACATATCAAACCAAATCCAACAAATCTTTCACACAAAAAAAAAAAAAGAACAAAAAAAACAAAATCCAATACACAAAAGTGAGCTTTCCCTAATAACGAAATTCCCCGCCAAATTAGAGGACAGTTTCTCTGTACCAACTCCTAGCACAAAAAATTGTCTTCTTCTTCTTATGCTTCGAATTCCGAAACTAAAACCTAAACAAACCCTCGATAAACACCTTTCCTATATAACACGCGGACTCTGACATTTTTCACTTTTTCTCTCTAGAGCTTCGAAAGAAGAGCGAGAATTTTACGCTCGCGACGCCGTTAATGGCGGGTACAGAGACCGTCCGAGAAATCGTGGTCCGTACAATCACCGGCGAATCCACCACCGTCAAGCTTTCCGGGGACAGCACCGTCGAAGACCTCAAGCTTCTTCTCAGTCATAATTTCCCTCCGGCTTCTCTTTCCCCCAATTTTCATCTCTTCTTCAAGGCAAACTCTCTCTCTCTCTCTCTCTCTCTACAAAATCAAATAGAAAATGAATGAAATTTGCTTTTCTTGTTTAGTACTTTTTATCTATTTGCAAATGAGAAACGTAAGTAGATATTGGTTTATTATGTTCAAATTATGGCTTTGGATGTTCTCATTGGTTGGAATTTACGTTTTTCAGGGTGTTAAATTGAGATTGCAGAGTAGAATAGGTATGCAAAGTATCCGTGACGGTGAATTTATAGTTCTTGTTCCGTTTACTAAGAAGAACTCTAACCAGACACAGAAATCTGATCGATCTAAAACCTCAACGAACGTCACCAATGAAAACTCAATCTCGAAATTTGCTGATTCGGCTTGGTCGGAAATTATGCAAGATTTGTCGAATTTGCGTGACTCTGCTAGCACTGGAGATTCAAACACGGAGCGCTGTAGTTTTAGTCATGGAGATAGGGGAGAAGAAATGGCGGGGGCTGTTTGTTCCGGCTTTTCTACGGTGAAGAGGAAGAGGGGTAATGATTATGATGATTTGATACTGGATATACTGAGTTCTCCCGAGAGTGAGAATGTTCTTGATGAAAAGCATTGTGAAAGATTAGTCAAGGTTTTGGGGTTGATTAGTTGTTTATCAGACCCGCTTTCTGGAGATTGCTTGTATTCAAGAAGAGTCGGTTTATTGGGTTTTGGAGTCAATGGTAAAGGTTTGCAGAAAAATTGTGGTAGTTCATGTCTGTGTCCCGCGTGGTTGAAAGCCATACTGAAGGCATTTGCTTTCTTAAACATTGTTTATGCACTTCTTCAGTTGAGGCGAGAAAGAATTAGCTTGACCCTTTTGGAAGAAATGATGGACCAGCTTGGCAAATTTGGAGTTAATCTTGACATGAAGGACTTAGAGCATCTTTCTGCTCTTTCTCCTAAGGTATTGAATTTAATTCTCAACATTACGTAAATTCTGCTTTTGATATAATGGTAAGAGTTCCATGGCAAGTTGAATATCATTAGTTGCTATATTTTCCATATGAAATTTCCATATAGCTTTGCTTATATATTTGCTGCGTGTATGTGCTCCTTGTTTTGAAAGGAGTAAACCCAGTTTTATCTTTCACTCTCTCTCAGCTTTTTTGTTCCTTGTGAAATGAACTTTTATTTTTCCCCCACTTTTAAAATCAGTTTGACTGTGGAAGAAAAATTCAATACTTTTCATCCGTCAAAACCTGATCAAATGCGGCCAAAGATTTCTTGAGAAATTCTATGCTTTTGCCCTCTTTGTCCACGTCTATTTTAGGCTTGCTAGAAGAGAGAACTAAAAAAGCTGTTTTTTGTTCCCTTTCTTTTTGGTCCAGGTGGTATGTTTTGCAAATGATGCTGAAGATCAAACAAGCTGCACTGGTGCTATTATTATTAACTGTTCGACACAGCAGAAAGTTCAAGTGAAAGAAAATTCTAAATTTGGTACAGCTAAAGAGAAATATCTTCATCCTCTCTCTTGCTCTTTCTCTTTTTGTTTAACTTCTGAATTTTCTGAGGGCTTATCTTTTTGCATTAGCCTCATACTTGTTAGCTGTAGCGTGCAGAGGAATGGATGTATCAGAAATTTTTTGTTCTCTGAAGCAACGGGAATGCTCTTTGAGAACTACTTTGTGGGAAGCTGTTCAGTGCTTCATGGTATGTTTAACCACTCTCCGTTTAGCTTTACATTTTCTTGATAACTTAGACAATGGCAATGTTCATATAGTGAGTACACGTGAATTATATTCTACATTGAAGGAAACACAAATGACATTTTTCTTAGATGTACAATTTATTCTTAACCTATGTCGTCGTTTAGTTCTCTCCATTTTCATATTCCTCTTCTGTTGGTGAAATTTTCTGAGAGAGAGTGAGTTTCTTTGCTAGAAAAGATTCACCTTTTTTTTTTCAGTGGAAGGTAAATATCCTTCTGCAAACAGTAACTTATGAGACATTGCATGTGTCGAGAACTCGTGCAGTTTGCTGAAGGAAATGGGAAAGTTGCATTTTTATCCTTGGAAGAATTACTCCTTTCTGTCAAGAATTGTGGTTCTGCTGCAACTTCAAATAGGAAGGAAAGGAAAAAGGCTAGAAGTTCTGCGAGTTCAAGCTCTCATTCAGATCCAAAGAGATGTCATGTCGGTCTTGATTCACAAATTTGCAAAGTTAGTGCTTTTTTGATTCTCTGGAATGGCTCATAAAGATGCAATTATGTACCATACAGATTAGGAAAAAGGAAAACAAAAGTATACAAAATAAATAAATAAAAGAGGTGATATAATTCTTTATATCATTGGAATGAGTTGCAATATTCCCCTTCAGTTGCAGAGGTTTTTGTTATCTTGTGTTGCAAATTCTATTCTGAATTCTTTTCTATTGCTATCTTTGGATCCTATGGCGTCCTATAAGTAATTCTGCATTGATGCATGGGGGAACATAGCTTAGGATTCAGTGGCTGTCTAATATGGGGTAATAGAGTTCTATTGACCCGTTTGAATTGCTTAAACGAAATTGTGTAGTAGAATAATAAATTATAGCTTGCGTGAATTTTGGTATTTTGATTTCCTCATGCAAATTGGGTATTGATCTCAAATATTTTTTTTTTCTTACTCGAGAGTATATTTGGTATTTATCTTATGCATATTTTCATTGTGTTGAATCCATCTGTGTAAATTCATTTTTTGTTATTATTATTATTATTATTATTATTATTATTATTATTATTATTATTATTATTATTATTATTGTTGTTGTTGTTGTTGTTGTTACTTTGAGAAGATGAGAAAACATTATATGCCTTCCTAACAACATCTTGGATCCCCAGGGCACAAATAAATTGACACCTTTGGAAATGGTTGAACATCTTAAGAAGGGACTTGGATCCCATGGACAGGTTATTCTTTTACTCATTTTTTGTCC
Source organism: Morus notabilis (assembly GCF_000414095.1). NCBI lineage: Eukaryota > Viridiplantae > Streptophyta > Magnoliopsida > Rosales > Moraceae > Morus > Morus notabilis. The sequence continues at coordinate 300,878 of NW_010363042.1, forward strand.
CGTTTTCTTTTGTTTTCAAATAACTGTTTGTTTGAGTTTGGGAATAGAGGTGAACAATTTATGGGACTTTTGTTGCCTGCATTCGTCCTTGATTCTGAATCATGATTCATGGTTCTCTACAATATTTTTCTCTCACAAAAACAACATGTAAAACAAGAATGGTTCTGAATCATGGTTCTGAATCTATGAACCAAACGTCCACTTAAAGATTCCAGTTATCGGTTCACTCTGGCATTGGTCTGGTTGGTGCAGATTGTTCATGTTGAAGACATTGGTGCTAGGAAGGCAGTTCATGTGGAAATTCCAAATAATCTTTCACAAGACATGATGTCCACACTTAAAAATATTGGAGTCACTAAACTGTATAGCCACCAGGTGTGGATGTTATATGTGTGGCTATTTGCTTAAATCCATACCTTTTTATTGTGCTTCATCTCTTATGAAGTCGCGGTTTTTGTAGGCAGAATCAATAGAAGCATCCTTGGCTGGAAAGAATGTTGTTGTAGCAACAATGACATCTAGTGGCAAATCTCTTTGCTATAATCTGCCAGTATTACAAGTGTTGTCTCAGAATATGTCATCATGTGCTCTGTACTTATTTCCGACAAAGGTAGGATGGGATAATAAATATTGATGTAAACCATAAGCACGCACTTACGCATGCATGTATATTATGTTTGTTTTTAATCCAAATGCTTCATGGTTGAAGGCTTTAGCTCAGGATCAACTACGAGCTTTATTATTCGCGACAAAAGAACTTGATTGTGGCTTAAACATTGGTGTATATGATGGTGATACTTCTCAGGGGGATAGGGCGTGGCTCCGTGATAATGCTAGACTGGTAATAATAACTTAGAATTGCCTAACGCTTTTCTTGGATTAAGTTGTGCTTAAATTTTTTCTGGTTGCACACAGTTGATCACAAATCCAGACATGCTGCATTTGTCTATATTGCCATACCATAAACAATTTGGGCGGATCTTATTAAACCTTAGGTTTGGCGTTATTCGACTTAAAACTTAATTTCTGTCAGTAATCGTATTTTTTTTCTTTTTAAGAATTTTAATATTTTTGTATGTTAGGTTTGTAGTTGTTGATGAGGCGCATACTTACAAGGGAGCATTTGGTTGCCATACTGCTTTTATACTAAGAAGACTTCATCGTCTCTGTGCACATGGTAAACTTTTTTTTTTTCTAGAATTAACAAAAGATGGTGAACGCTTAGTATACTCTTTGTTTAGGTTTTCATTACATGTAGGTAGGTAGATACACACACACACATGTTGGTGTTTTCTCTACCTAGCTTGGAGAAATTACTTGGCTGCTTCTTCTATGTGCAGTGTATGGAAGTGATCCTTCTTTTGTATTTTCTACAGCAACTTCTGCAAATCCTCGTGAACATTGTATGGTAAAGACTTTTGAAAGATAATTACATATTGTCTACTACAAGTTTAAATTTTGCCTAGTTTCAATGTTTGGTTTAGTACCTTTTGTAGCTAGTTTCTAAATCTTTCTTGGATATTGCTCCGTCTTTGTTACGTTAGAAGAAAGTCTGGTAAATAGGGTGGTGTTGGTCACTGGGTGGATGATATCTTTCTGCAATTACCTTGGTAGCCCACGGAACACTGTTGATGAGAAACTTGAATATAGACGTGCATATATAAGTATGCTTTGATGGTACAAGTATTACAAGCGGATGTTGGAATGAGTAGCTCTGTTTCATCCATTTGCTAAGATTTCCTTAATGCTTGACACGTCCTTTTATTTGGCCCTAGTCTAAAGGAGTTGCGAGTGTGTCATAGACCTGTTAGATAGCCTTATCAGCTGCCTGAGAGCTTGTTCTGACATGGTTCTTCATCAGTGTCTTGCCTAGTTTTTATTTTTTTTATTTTTTAAGGTCAAGCCTCAAGAGTAATCTAGTTAGAAGCATTCAGAGAGTAGATACCCCGTGTAAAGGGTGAATTTTACAGAAAGCTCCCAAAACAAGAAAATGATAGCATATTTGTTAGGGTTCTTTAGGAATTTGGGTAGTTAGTTTAGGGAGTTAGCTGGTGGAGTCACTAGAAATTAGTATAAATAAGGGAGTTAGTAGCTTATGAAGGGTTTATGTCTGATTTGTGAGTGATTTGGGTTTATTTAGGGCTTGGGAAACCAAGATTTGGGAGAGTTGCAGCCTCTCGAATGTTGCTTTAACGGCGTTTCTTCATTCTATTTTGATTCAATAAAGCTTAATTTCTTAAGAAATTGCCATGTTCCTAACAATATGCACCCATGCTCATATATAGAAATATAAGCTACGTACAAGCACTCACATGTGTGGAAATCCGTGGTTTACAACTTGATTTTTAGGAATTAGTTGTAATCTGATTTCCAGGGATTAGCTGTTAATAATTAGCTTATTTTGTTACCTAGAATAAAGGGATACCGGTTTTGTATCACCGATTCCCTGTTTTTTCCGTTTTTTTCCTATTTTAGTTGCTTATTTTCAGGAAGTGATCCTTTCCTTCCTTGCTACTTAAGTCTGTACAATTCAGTCAGAATAATGAATGAGAATTATCGAATTCTATTCTCAGAAACTCACATGTGTTGGATTTTTTTTTCTTTTCTTTTAATTATAATTCTTATCCAAACATGTGAGAAATTACTTTCCATTCACCCAGGATCTTGCAAATCTCCCAACATTAGAGTTGATTCAGAATGATGGAAGTCCTGCTGCCTGGAAGCTTTTTATTCTTTGGAATCCTGTTGTTGATCGAGAAAATGTGGGTGCTTTGTTATAAATCTGTCGTCTAAAATTTTGGTACGATGAAAGTTCTAAAATTTATCTCAATATTGTTTGCTTATAGGTGTCAAAGAAAAGACATGGTGGCAAGGATGCTAGTGAATATGCTGATAAATTTAGAAGTACAAGGTAACAATGTCACCTTTTTGTGCATTGAAAATTTAGGGATATTTCCCTTTCTTTTTTGATGTCAAGTTTCCCCAAAAACTATTGCCATATACTTGAAGTAGATGATGATTGGGTTTTCAAATATGTAATTTCAGTGTCATTCTCAAGAGCAGTCTACCACTCAGTTTTTGTCATTTACTGGAAATGTAGTGTTTATCACTTTTCTCTCACCTTGAGAATTGTACATGCATACGTGAAATTATAAGTGGATAAATACAAGCAAGCCTACTCCATAATTGGGGTGTGCTTGTCGCACTCCAGAAGGGAGCCTTAGATGGACATACAAATTACAAATCCCATATTTTATATCATTGTTTTTCCCATTTTCTTTCATTTTTTTTTTTTTTTTTTTTTTTTGTGACAAAATCAGTATTATAGTAATTGATGCTTTGTTTATCTTTGCAGCCCAATTTTGGATGTTTCACTCCTTTTTGCAGAAATGGTTCAGCATGGTCTTCGTTGCATCGCATTTTGTAAGACGCGCAAACTGTGTGAACTTGTCTTATCCTACACGTAAGAATCATTAACTTAATGAGTTTTTAGTAGTTTTATGCTACATAATATGATTTATGCCTTACGAGCTGTTCTCTATTATATTTGTCCGATATTTAGTTGAAATTTGAAGATTTAATTATTGTTTTGTATTTGGAGAGATGGAATGTGAAGATTTTTGGGGGAAATAAAATTCTTTATTGAATTGCAGAAACAAGGAACAAAACCGAAAATATAAAGGAGAGATTAGATAAGGATCTCATCCTTTCCTAGATACACGAAGATAAAACTAAAACTACCTTATCCTACAAACTTAAATTTCAGAATTCAAATCCTATTTGATAGAACATAAAACTAATAAAACTTATCTATTGCAGCAACTAATCCCTATTTTTCCGACACTCCCCCCCAAATTGGTGCATAGATGTCTATCATGCCCAATTTGCTTATCAGAAATTCAAAATTAGGTCGAAGAAGTCCCTTAGTTAGGATGTCACCTATTTGTTGTGTTGTTGTTGGAACAAATGGCAAGCAAATAACTCCAGCTTCAAGCTTCTCTTTTATGAAATGTCTATCAATCTCGACGTGCTTCGTTCGGTCATGTTGCACAGGGTTATGAGCAATACTAATGGCAGCCTTGTTATCACAATAAAGTTTCATCGGACTGTCAATTGGCCTTTTTAACTCTTCAAGAATCCGCTTCAGCCACAAGATCTCACATATCCCATGAGCCATTGATCTAAACTCAGCCTTAGCACTACTCCTAGCTACAACACTTTGCTTCTTGCTCCTCCACGTAACCAAATTACCCCAGACAAAGGTACAGTATCCAGACGTGGATCTCCTATCAATAATGGATCCAGCCCAGTCAGCATCAGTGTAGACTTCAATACCCTGTTGTTCACTCTTCTTGAAGAACAACCCCTTTCCTGGAGTACTCTTCAGATATCTTAGGATTTGATAAACTGCCTCAAGGTGCTCTTCATATGGAGAGTGCATAAATTGGCCTACAACACTGACTGCAAATGCAATATTTGGGCGAGTATGTGACAGATATATCAACTTCCCAACCAGCTTCTGGTATCTCACGGTGTCCACTGGAGTTCCTTTTTCAATCTCTCCAAGCTTTAGGTTCGGCTCCATTGGTGTTTCAGCAGGTCTACAGCCACTCATCCCAGTCTCTTTCAAAAGATCTAGAACATACTTTCGTTGAGAGACTACTATGCCTTTCTTGGATCTTGCAATTTCCATACCAAAAAAGTATCTTGATTGGCCCAAATCATTAATCTCAAACTCAGACGCCAAGCTCTGTTTCAATCTGCTCATTTCAGTCAAATCATCTCCGGTGAGGATGATGTCATCCACATAGACAATTAGGATTGCAACTTTCCCTTCGGTTGAGAATTTAATAAACAAAAATGTACCCATGCTTCTTTACACATTGAGTGAATTTCTCGAACCATGCTCTTAGTGATTGCTTGAGTCCATATAATGACTTTTTTAACCTGCACTCTTGACCCAAATTTTTTATCAAAACCGGGAGGAGAGTCCATAAACACTTCTTCCAAATCCCCATTCAGAAACACATTCTTCACATCTAGTTGTTGTAATGGCCAGTCTAAATTTATAGCAATAGACAAAAGCACTCGTACTGTATTAAATTTTGCAACAGGTGCCGAATGTTTTTAAGTAGTCTATCCCATATGTTTGTGTGAACCCCTTAGCCACGAACTGAGCCTTATATCTCTCCAATGTGCCGTCTAAATTGTACTTGACTATAAAGACCCATTTGCAGCCAACTATTGTCTTTCCCACAGGCAAGTCCACAGCTTCCCAAGTTCCATTTTTTTCCAGGCCCCTCATCTCTTCTATAATAGCCTCTTTCCACTCAGGAACACTTAGAGCCTCCTGTACTGTTCTCGGAATTTCTACACTAGACAATTGTGAGGTAAAAGCACGAAGAGAAGGTGATAACTTTTCATAAGACACAAAGTTGGACAAAGGGTGTTGAGTACAAGATCTAACTCCCTTACGACGAGCAATAGGAATATCCAGATTATCAATGGACTCGGATTGAGTACTAGACTTTAAAGAATCAAACTGAGAAGAAGATTTACCTGAGGAAGACTCTGGATCCGTTCCCGAGTTAGTTTCACGGCACTGCTGCAAAGTATGCACTTCCTTTCTTTGAATTTGTTTCCTTCTTGAGTAGGCACGGAGCTCTTGAATTTTCTCACTTGGTTTCTCACACATCATTGTTCCCAACTTATCATCTAATGGCATTGTAGGAGGTCCTCCATTATTATTTCTAACTTCTAAAATATCAGCTTCTAGGTGTGGATTTGACTCTAGAGCTATGATAGGACTCATATTCAGGTGATTAGAGGATTCCTTACTCATGGGTTTGACTGTGGATGTAGATGTTATAGGTTTGTCAAGAGAGGTAGCAGCAGGGTCTATTTCCAATGTATTTTCAAGCTCAGTTTCAGGCATAGCATCTTCTCTATTATTCTCCTCCTGAAGATGATTATCACAAATATTTATGTGTTTCAAAAAATGTCACGTCCATAGTTACAAACACTTTCTTTGAAATTGGATCAAAACATTTGTATCCTTTTTGTGTCGGTGAGTAACCAATAAAAACACTTTTTTGCCCTTGGATCAAGTTTCCCACGGTTATGGTTATGCGCATGAATGAATGCAACACATCCAAATATTTTAAGGGGAATATTAGTAACAAGCCGTGATGTGGGGAAGTTTTGTTTAAAACAATTTAATGGTGTCTGAAAGTGCAAAACTCTTGTTGGCATTCGATTAATCAAAAAAGTAGCAGTAAGAACCGCTACACCCCACAAATACCTTGGAACATTATTTGTAAAAAGCAGTGACCTAGCTGTTGGATAATACGGCATCGAGTGCGTAGTGGAATTTTAAAAAATTTAAATCAATATCAAAGCCAATCAGGAATATGTTCATGATGCTATATAACATAAATACTAAAAATCTAAATCATATCTTTTGAGATTTAAAAAACTGCACGTCTGACAGATCATTGCGCTTCCAAACAGCAACCGGAAGAGCCTTAACCAACTGGTTTTCTTTGCTATTCTCGTTTTCACGATCGGAGTGCGGGTGGGCACACGTCGTTCAATCTCCTCTTGGTATTCTTGAACTCCTTCCAACCACAAGAGAGCTAAAGGAAAAATTGTTCTTGAGAATTAAATAATTTTTCCTCTTAGGAATCTTGTCAATAGCTTCCAAAAAGTCTCTCGAGTGATCTAATGAATAATGTGACTTAACAGGCTACTTATAGTGTTTAGGAAGTCATATTTTCATAACAATTAGGTTTTTCAAAGTTTATCTCGCTCAGTATGTGTTACACGTTACAACCGGTTGACCGGTGACAGAGACGTTATAACACACCGGTCGACATGTCTTCATGAACCGGTCTACTCGACTGGTCGACCTGTCTGCACTGACGAAACTCTTTTTCCTAGTTTTTCAGCATGTGAAACTTGCATAGAGTCTCAATTTTGATTCAAACAACCCAATAGAGAAGTTGCATGATCAAAATAGTCATATAATAGTCTTCCCATATTAAAAAACTCTTAAAACAATAATTCAACTAATTTATCTAGAATTAATTTATCAATTAATTCACCCGATACATCACACTCATGAATTAACCAATCTCATATTAATTTTGAACATATTTTACGGAAATAATAAAAGTTACCAATATGTAGCAAATACACCGTATCGTTACAGGAAATTATGTGAGCTAGCAAAGGGACCCGATGGACATATATAAATCAGGCTCTTATAATCACTACACTACTTGTAAACCAACAAGTCCGTCTCATGATTATAAAACTCTAACGCTACTCCACTAAAAGCCTAGAGTTGTACTCTCGATTTATATAGCGTATTTACAAAGTTCTGAATAGCTCTCGTCTATGACTCAATATATTAGTGTATCATCCCCATAGGATATTCATAATCGACTTAAGGTCATGTTCCGTTTTACCTTCCCGATTACATTTATCTTATGTTCCATTATCACACCATCAAGAAAATCACTATTCGTACCATTACAAATAGTAAACCATTAGATAACACAGAGTAGTCTAATGGCCGAGCGCTCGTATTTTTCAATCCACAGATAATGTATAAAAGGATATCATTGACTCTTTGTAAGAGCTATGGATTCCACTATTTATGAATAACGAATCTACGCATACACGAGTCATACTCCTAATGTACCGGTAAGCGTACCTTTACATAATGTCAGGATGTCTCCCTTTGGTACATCAAAAGATACAAGTCAAGAATACAGGTTCATTATCCATCTTAGGATTAAGATAACATATAATTCATCAAAAGTGAATTGTTTTATTCAAACGGAATTATTAATTAAAACAATTTAACTTTGGTCCAATCTAATATAGATTTCACCATTAGAAACTATATCAATGTCTCTACCCATGAAGTCCCACCTCCGACGACCAAGACAAACCGTCACCGTTAGGAAGCAGACAACATAACAATCTTATCATAAATAAAGCGTCCAAATTTATTATCTCGATTGTGGATCATATGATTTAGACTATCATCTTTATATTCATGTATTCCGCATGTTCTTCACATTACATGCATGACCTAAAGACTTTCAGTTTGTTTATCATACATTCAACTAATATTGAACATAACGAGTACAATACATAGATATACGAAATTAATAAATCTTTATTAATGGTCAAAATGTCCCAAAGAACATCGTTACATTTATTCCTAGGGGCATAAACACTAACAATCTCCCACTTGCACTTAAGTGAGTAAATGTGACTTGCTACGCATCCCCATAGCCTTGACATGCTTCTCGAAGGCTTTAGCCGGCAGGGCCTTTGTAAACAGGTCAGTCATATTGTCCTCCAACTCGATTTTGCATATTTCCACATGTCCTTCAATAAAGCTCCTTATCACATGATACTTCATGTTTATGTGCTTACTCATTTTTTAATATTTTGGTTCTTTGGTGTTATTAGCTATTGCCGCACTGTTATCACAGTACAGTCTCAATGACTTATCCACACCAGGAACTACTTTAAGATCCATCAGAAATTTGCGGAGCCACACTGTTTCTTTTGAACCATCACTAGCTGCCACAAACTCGGCTTCCATCGTTGGGTTAGAAGTACAAGTTTGCTTGACACTCCTCCAAACAACGAAACCACCTCCCAGGGTAAAAACAGAACCCGAAGTGGATTTCCTAGAATCCAAATAGGATTGAAAATTCAAATCTGTATATCCTAGACGTGTCAAATCCTCCCCGGAATATACCATATAATTTCTAGTCATCTGAAAATACTTGAATATATGATTGACCGCTACCCAGTGGTTAGGTCCTGAATTTGACTGATATCGACTTACAATCCCGACCGTATGGCAAATGTCCGGTCGAGTGCAAAGCATTGCACATATGAGGCTCCCAATCGCCGAAGCATAGGGTACCTTTGCCATGTATTCTCTTTCCTCAGATGTCTTGGGACAATCATTGTTCGAAAGAGTAATTCCAGACCTAGATGGTTGCCCACCTTTCTTAAAATTATACATTGCATATATGAAGCCTGAGAGAGAGCTATCATTTTGTTCTTTCGATCTCTTAAGATCTGAATGCTCAGAACATAATTAGCTTTTCCTAAGTCCTTCATGTCAGACTGTTTGGTAAACTAAACTTTGACTGATGACAAAGCCCCTACATCATTGCCAATGAGTAGAATGTCATCAACATATAATAGTAGAAAAATTACTTTTCCATCTTGAATATGCTTATAAACACAAGGTTCATCTATATTCTGTTGGAATCTAAAAGTCTTGACCACTTGGTCAAATCTTTTGTTCCAAGAAGGGGAAGCTTGCTTTAATCCATAAATGGATTTTAGCAACTTCCAAACTTTCCCCTCTTGACCCTTAGCCCTAAAGTCTTCTGGTTGTACCATATAAATACTTTCCTCAATATGACCATTTAAGAACGCCGTCTTGACATCCATTTACTATATCTCATAGTCGAGAGCAGCTGCAATGGATAAGAGAATGCGGATAGACTTAAGCATGGCTACATACAAAAAGGTTTTCTCGTAGTCGATTCCCTACTTTTGTGTGTATCTCTTAGCTACCAGTCTAGCCTTATAGGTTTCGATATTTCCTTTTGCATTTCTCTTTCTCTTGTAGACCCATTTACACTCAATGGGCTTAATCCCATCAGGAAGATCTACAAGTTTCCAGACTTGATTAAAATTCATAGATTCCATCTCAGTTTTCATGAGTTTTGTCCAGAGGTTTGCATCAACATCCTGCATAGCTTTTTTGTAAGTATAAGGATCTCTGTCATGTTCTAAAAATTCTGCCAAAAAGGTTTTCCCATTAGCCATGAATCTCTCAGGTTCATGTCTGATCCTCCCATTACGCCAAAGTCCCTTAGGTTGTTGTTGGGTTTCCTTTTCTACTCTGATTCGCTCGGTTTCCATAGGAACTGTCGGTACAACCAAGTCACTCGACATTTCCTCAAGCACTACTTTGCTACTAGGCTTACACTATGTTTGGTAGGAAGGAAAGAAAATATGATAGAAAAGAAATATGGGAGTGATGGAAAATAGCAATGATGGAAAGGAAATTAATTTTCTTTTATGTTGTTTGGTATGAAAAGATGGAAAGCAAATGAGCTTACCTTCACTTGTTTGGTATTGGAAGTTAAATTTAGAGGAAAGAAAAAATCTTACTCGTAAATTATTTTTATACCCTTAAATTTTTTACTTGGATGTTGATGGAGAAATGGTAGTTTAGTAACTTTGCTCACTTTAATGAGTTGTCTCCATTTTTCATCTCATTTTCTGCCCACTTGTGGAAAGAAAAAAAATAGTGGGGCTCACATGTATTATTTTTCACTCCATTTTCTCTTCCTTTCTCTTTTCTCTCCTACCAAACAACCTACATTTTCATTTTCCCTCCCAAAATCCCTCCACCTTCTTCCTTCCTTCTACTTTTCTTTCCTACAAAACATACTCTTAAAGTCGTTCATGTAACTTTTCTCAAAAAATGTTGCATTCGTTGAAACCACGACTTTATTTTCCTTGAGATTATAGAAATAACCCGCTTTTGTCCCTCTCGGATAACCTACAAAAATGCATACTTCTGAACGTGTTTCCAACTTGTTCACTTCCTTATCCAGGACATGTGCAGGACATCCCCATATGCGAATTTAGTTCAAGGATGTCTTCCTGCCTGTCCATAACTCGTGAAGAATTTTAGGAACCGACTTTGTTGACACGTTTAGAAGATAACATGCCGTTTGTAAGGCATATCCCCAGAAAGATATAGGCAATGTCGAATAACTCATTATGAACCATACTATGTCCAACAAGGTTCTATTTCTTCTTTCAGCTACACCATTCTACTGTCGAGTGCCAGGTACAGTCAAAGGGATAGAATCTCATTCTCTTATAAGTATCCAGTGAACTCATCAGAGATGTATTCTCTACCTTGATCGGATTAAAGTGTCTTTATGGGTTTACCTAATTGCTTTTCCACTTCAGCCCGAAACTCCTTGAATTTCTCAAAAGTTTCGCTTTTATGGTACATCAGGTACACATAACCATATATTGAGTAATCGTCGATAAAAGTGACGTAATACTCATACCCTCCTCTTGCCTTGATGTTCATGGGACTACAAACATCACTATGTACAAGTTCAAGAACCTTTTCAGTCTTATTGCCCTTATACCCAAATGGTCTTTTGGTCATTTTGCCCTCCAAATACGACTCACATTAGGATAAGGACATAACATTTAAAGAACTTAAAGATCCATCATTTACCAACCTTTGTATCCTGTTAAGACTAATGTGACTAAGTTACAAATGTCAAAGATATGTCTAATTAGAATGAGAAGTTTTATGCCTTTTAGATTATTAATAACTTCTGTGTTTAGCAGTAAGTCCATCTTAGGTTTGATAAAATATATATTATTTTGCATCCATCTATCACAGATGAAAGACTTGTTTTTACGAATTACAACTTTATTATTAAAAGAAACTGAATAAGAATCTTTAAATAAACAAACAATAGAAATAAGATTCCTCTTAAATTGAGGAACATAAAAGCAGTCTCACAAAAATAAACTCCTATAACTATCAAAATAAAGATGGACGTCTCCCACTACTTTAACCAACACTAGAGTTCCATCGCTCATCCTCAACGTGAAGCTCTCATTTAGAAGACTTCTCGTTTGTTTGAACCCATGCAGAGAAACACACATAATTAATTGATCCAGATGACCTAGTTGTCACTGGATTCTTCAACCAAACAAGCTTCCACAATCAAAAGATCATTCACATCCTTTGCCTTTAGAGGCTAGGTAGTCTTTGCAATTCTTTTTCATGTGTCCCACATTCCCGCAATGAAAACACTTAAGCTTGTTTGAGTTCTTCTTTTTCTTGCTTTTGCCCTTGTTTGGCGGAACTGAAGAACTCTCCTTCTTGGTCCATTGCTTCTTCTTTCCATTCCCTGGAGAGGGTTTGGAGGAAGATGCCTATGCCAAGTTGACCTCCACAATAGTTGACCCCTTGATCATCTGCTCGAACTTTTGGAGTTCTTGCATCAACTCTGTCAGGGTTATATTTTGTTTAACACTCAAATTGAACGTTGCCCTAAACGGAATATACTCCTTCGATAGTCTCAAAGATCATGGTCAATTGAGACTTAACATCGATGTCGATCCCATTGGTCTGTGCGTCAGCCAAATAGCCCATCACCTTTAGCATATGTTCCTTTATGGAAGACCCAGCCTTCTGTCTGCAATTAATGAGGTTACTTAGGGCTTCCCGACGTTTTTTAGTGGCTTGGCCGCCGAACATGTCATCAAGATTATCCATAATCTAATGAGCAGTTATGTAATCTTCATGATGTGCTTGCAGCACAGTGAACATACTTGTCATCATATAACGAGCCATATCGTCAGTCCTTCCAACGTTGATACGTTAAGAAAACCTCATTAGGAGCATCAACAGGTGGCTCCGGAGGACAATGTGTATTCAGTACGAAATTTAGTTTCTCAAAGGTTATGACGATCTTTAGGTTCCTTTCCCAATCGGTAAAATTCTCGCCAGTTAAAGTGTGTTTATTAAGTTTGATGATAATGCGCTAGCAGACATTTTGATCTACAATAAACATTCATATATCTAGTATAAGCAAACTTGCATAAATATTTAGTAATCAAACATATATACATATTATAATGCAACCAATATATTTGTGTGTCAAAACCTTGAAAAAATCAACTCAAAATTTTGTAAGTCTCCTAGGGGAGATAATGCAAAATTTAATTTAAAACATAGATCCCCTCCGATCAATATATACCATCCGGATCAATCTCTATCCAGTACATATTGATAATCGTTTTCTTTAGCCACTAATTCAATTAACAGAGCTCCTAAGGGAGATTAATAATTAAATTAATCTTAAGTGTATAACCATCATTTCAACTATTTCATCCATATTTTATAATTATCACATAGGGGTGTACAACCATAAAATATGTTCAAATAAATTATCCTCTTAAAGATTCATACTGGTACATAATGAATCCCTTCCTAGGGGTCGGTATCACCATGTGTTACCTGTGGACCAACGATGGAGGCTATGGGTATTTTCCTCAAAAACCCTAACCCACTCAATCTCTTGAAAAACAATGTTTTATGTTAAAAATATGCATGAACAATTTTAATGAGCGGCACCCCCTATTTTACATGGCATGTTATCACATATATAGCAAATCATATTATATGCACTCATACAAAGCAACTAACTAGGCAACAAGCATAATAATAATAATCGTAATATTATGATTCCATCCTAGAGAAAAGAAAAAATAAAGATTACTAAGAATAATCGAAACATATATCGATCATTCATCTTGAATCTTCCTGATTGTGCTTGAATTCTTCATCACGATCAAATTCTGGTTATCATAAAATTATTTTTCATATTTTCTTGAAAAAATCTCAAAAAACTGTAAAATCGTGCACTATCACGTTAGGCATGATCAACTAGTGACAGAGTAGTTATACTCCACCGGTCAACCGCCTTACATGAACCGGCTAACCAGAGAGGTCAACTGGTGTCTGTGCGACAGTAACTCAGATTTTCTAAATTTTCCAGAATTTTAACAATTTCAAAAAATTGTCACCAAAATCCGAAAAAACAAAAATCATAGCAGTTTTTCAATTTATTGAAAAACACAAAAGAATTTTATAAACCAAAAAAAATTCGATACCTTTACATCCTTCGTCTTCAAGATTCATCTTCAAGATCCATAATAAATCTCCTCCAAGAATTTTACATGAAAAATTTTTACATGAAAAATTTCTATACCGTTTTCAGTTTACAAAATTTCTACGAAAAAAAATAAAATAAACCATAACGGCGATAGGCCGTATATCTAATTACATTGTCAAGAACAAATTCCTATACAACCATTCTAAACTCTAAAGAACTCTAACTGGTAAAAATTAAATAATGAAAAATCATTGATAATTTAAAAATAATAATCAATAATAATTATTTAATCATCCATTCACTATATATTCATGATAACAAAAAAAAATATATAGAAACCGTAGAGTGTCATCTCTCTAAAATATCAATTCAAACATAAAGGAGATATTTTTAGATCACAAATCTATGTACATAGCATAATCATGAACAAATGACCATAATTCTGATACCAATTGTTGGATAATACGGCATCAAGTGCGCAGTAGAATTTTAAAAAATTTAAATCAATTTCAAAGCCAATCAGGAACATGTTCATGATGCTATATAACATAAATACTAAAGATCTAAATCATACCTTTTGAGATTTAGAAAACTGCACGTCTGACAGATCAAAGCGTTCCAAACAGCAACCGGAAGAGCCTCAACCAAGTGGTCTTCCTTGCTATTCTTGTTTCCACGATCAGAGTGCGGATGGGCACACGTCGTTCAATCTCCTCATGGTATTCTTGAACTCCTTCCAACCACAAGAGAGCCAAAAGAAAAATTATTCTTGAGAATTAAACAATTTTTCCTCTCACTAATCTTTTGTCAATAGCCTCCAAAAAAATTTCTCAAGTGATCTAATGAATAATGTGACTTAATGAGCTATTTATAGTATTTAGGAAGTCATATTTCCGTAACAATTATATTTTTCAAAGTTTATCTCGCTTACAGAGTCAGTTTCGTCACGTCAGCATGCGTTACACGTTACAACCGATCGACCGGTGACAGAGACGTTATAACTCACCGGTCAACCTGTCTTCATGAACCGGTCTACCCAACCGGTCGACCTGTCTACACTGACGAAACTCTTTTTCCTAGTTTTTCAGAACGGGAAACTTGTATAGAGTCTCAATTTTGATTCAAGCAACCCAATAGAGAACTTGTCTGATCAAATAGTCATATAATAGTCTTTCCATATTAAAAAACTCTTAATTCAACCAATTTATGTAGAATTAATTTATCAATTAATTCACTTGATAAATCAGTCATGAATTAACCAATCTCATATTAACTTTGAACATTTTTTACGGAAATAATACAAGTTATCAATATGTAGTAAATACACCGTATCGTTACAGAAATTATGTGAGCTAGCAAAGAGACCCGATGGACATATATAAATCAAGCTCATATAATCACAACGCTACTTGTAAACCAACAAGTCCGTCTCATGATTATAAAACTCTAGCGCTACTCCACTAAAAGCCTAGAGCTGTACTCTCGATTTATATAACGTATTTATAAAGCTCTGAATAGCTCTCGTCCATGACTCAATATATTAGTGTATCATCCCCATAGGATATCCATAATCGACTTGAGGTCATGTTCCGTTTTACCTTCTTGATTACATTTATCTTATGTTCTATTATCACACCATCGAAAAAATCACTATTCATACTATTACATATAGTAAACCATTAGATAACACAGAATAGTCTAATGACCGAGCGTTCATATTTTCAATCTACAGATAATGCATAAGAGGATATCATTGACTCTTTGTATGAGCTATGGATTCCACTATCTATGAATAACGAATCTACGCATACACGAGTCATACCCTAATGTACCGGTAAGCGTACCTTTACATAATGTCAGGATGTCTCCCTTTGGTACATCAAAAGATACAAGTCAAGTATACAGGTTAATTATCCATCTCAGGATTAAGATGACAACATATAATTCGTCAAAAGTGAATTGTTTTATTCAAACGGAATTATTAATTAAAACAATTTAACTTTGGTCTAATCTAATATAGATTTCACCATTAGAAACTATATCAATGTCTCTACTCATGGAGTCCCACCTTCGACGATCAAGACAAACCGTCTCCGTTAAGAAGTAGACAACATAACAATCTTATCATGAATAAAGCGCCCAACTTTATTCACTCGATTGTGGATCGTATGATTTAGACTATCTTCTTTAGATTACTGTCTTCCACATGTTCTTCACATTATATGTATGACTTAAAGATTTAGAATGACAGTCTCAGACTTTCAGTTTGCTTATCATACATTCAACTAATATGAACATAACGAGGACAATACATAGATATATAAAATAAATAAATCTTTATTAATAGTTAAAATGTCTCAAAGAATATCGTTATATTTATTCTTAAGGGCATACACGCTAACACTAGCAACCTCAAGTAGATGTTTATTGCAATAACTTTGGTGCACAATCCCATTTTCTAAAAACTATTTGTCAAGATTTTATTAAAATATTCTTTCCCATTATCACTTAGAAAAACTTGAATTTTTGTTTGAAACTGTGTTTGAATCATGTTGTAAAACTTTTTGAAGACTTTTGTTGCCTTAGATTTTTCCTTTAATAGAAACACTCAAGATACCCGTGTGTGATCATCAATAAAGGTGATAAACCATTTTTTCCCAGAGAAAGTACTAATCCTAGAAGGTCCCCAAACATCGCTATGGATAGCAGTAAATGGTTTTGAGGCCTTATAAGGTTGTGATAGAAACATAGCTTGGTGATGTTTTGACAATTCACAAATTTCACACTGAAATGAAGATGGATTTTTATTGATGAATAACCTTGGAAACAAATATTTAAGATATTGAAAATTTGGATGTCCTAACCTAAAATGCCATAACATAATTTCACTATTGCTAGAAACAGAAATAGATTTGAAACAAGTACTTTGAGCTTGTCTTCCCAAGCTTGATCCATCCTCAAAGAAATAAAATCCACCACTTTGTCTAGCATTGCCAATCGTCTTTCCAGAGTTCAAATCTTGAAACTTGCAATAAGATGTAGAGAAGTGAGCTTAACAGTTTAAATCATGGGTTAGTTTGTTGACAGACAAAAGATTACATGATAGATTTGTAACATGAAGTTCATTTTGAAGAGTGATGGAAGGAGAGATAGCAATGGAACCTTTCCTAGCTATAGCTAAAAGAGATCCATCAGCTTTTTTTTTTTTTTTTTTTTATTTCCTGCACATGAGCTGTATGAAGAGAATACTTTTGATGATCTTATCATGTCATCAGTTGCACCGGAATCTATGATCCACGGGCAACCAGAATTGACACTAAAGAGGGCAGTGAGGTAATTACCTTTCTGGGCTAGTGAACAGGAAGGATTCGAGGAATTTACAGAGAGTTGTGAGGATTGGATGAGTTTCGATAGGTGGTCTATTTGTTCCTTAGTGAATGGAGAGCTTTCTGTCGAGACTTGTTGCCCTTGGTCATCATTTGAGACTTGGAATGCTCGGCCAGCCTCCTCATTCTT
>NW_010363042.1:323165-330875 GCF_000414095.1 Morus notabilis
CCAAGCAAGTGACTAAGTTTTCCCTTGCCCTTGAGATAAGTGCGGACAACTTGTGACCATTTGAGAAAATTCTTTCCGTTAAGTCAGTATGACATCCTGATATTCTGCAAGTCTCCAGATTTCTAGACTGCAGAAACATCCTCAGATGATGGAGAGGTGCTGGTGGACTTGATTTCAGTGGCGGACATGATGAAGGAAGGGAAGAAAAAATAGGAAGGATAAGGTATGCAAACGAATCTGGGGTGCACTTTCAGCAAACCCTAGCAGAGAAGGCGGCAGTTCTTTTTGGGTCTGAGACAACAAAAACCCTAGAAACAGAAACCTAGTAACGAAACCAGGAAATAAACTTTAGAAAAAATAGGCAACAATGAAGGTTGCCGGAAGTAGAATGGCCGGCGGCAATAAAGGCACGCCGGAAGAAATGGCAATAAAGGCCTCTCGAAGAAAATAAGAAATTCCCAGAAAAAAAAAGCCTTAAGGCTCTGATACCATGACACTAATAATGATTGGAATTATTATGTATATTTTACATTTGATAATACACGGTAATATATAAGAGATTACAAGAGAAAAGATGGAAAATTGAATCAAGAAAAATCAGGAATCTGAATCAGGAAAGTTGACTAACTAAATCCCCCAATTTAAGGGATTTCAACTAATTCTCCTATTCTAATATCTACACTTCGACACAAACTGCTTTGGCTGTTGGAAGGAATAAGAATGGCTTTCCAATCGAGTACTCATGGAATTAATGAGCCATGCAGTAACCATGGAGTTTTTGGATCTCCATGCCCTCAACTTGGGGTTGTTTTCCCCTGGTTTTTTCACCTCGCCTGTCAAGAACCCTAACTTCCCTTTTCCATTGATCACGAGCCTCATGGATTGAGCCCAGGACAAGTAATTCTTCCCATTTAATTTATGGGCAGTCAATTGCAGAGAATTAGACGAAAAGGAAGAGCTATCGTCACTGTTTGGAATTGCGGCAGAATTGTCTTGAGTACTTTCTGCATCATCTCCCATGGAAGTCAAGCTCCAGTTAGCCCCAGTCATGGCAATTTTTGCCATCGAGGAAAAATTAGGGTAAGAGCCGTGGCTCTAATACCATGAAAGATTTTTGGGGGAAATAAAATTCTTTATTGAATTGCAGAAACAAGGAACAAAACCAAAAATAAATAGGAGAGATTAGATAAGGATCTCATCCTTTCCTAGATACACGAATATAAAACTAAAACTACCTTATCCTATAAATTTTAGAATTCAAATCCTATTTTATAAAACATAAAACTAATAAAACTTATCTACTGCAGCAACTAATCCTTATTTTTCCGACAAAATAAATCACAATTGCATGATTTTGGTAGGCGTGAAATTCTTCAGGAGACAGCGCCCAATTTGGTTGATTCCATATGTGCTTATCGTGCTGGTTACATTGCTCAGGTCAGTCAGCTGTGCGCCTAGCATGTTGATTCACAATAGCATAAAAACTCTCTGTAGCCGGTTTAGATGATCTCATCTATGTTGCATTATCATGTGCGTCCGTGTGTGTGTGTGTGTGTGTGTGTGTGTGCACGCGCGCGCGCGCCATATGTGCTTATCGTGGTTACATTGCGCAGGTCAGTCAGCTGTGCTCCTAGCATGTTGATTCACAATAGCATCAAAACTCTCTATAGCCGGTTTAGATGATCTCATCTATGTTGCATTATCATGTGTGTGTGTATGTGTGTGTGTGTCTTGCTTATTGCCTTCATGAACTCTAGTAACCAAGTGGAGCTGCAAGGCATGGATGTCTACAGCATATGGGATGATGTTAACTTGGCATGACAGCTTTGGAAGTTCTCTTTGCTAAAAGTTCTTGTTTGTTATCATTGTAGTTTTATGTGTCAGTTATTGCAAAGTATGAGACGTTGTCATTGGTGTGAAAAAGAGAGATTTTATCCTCTCTCTCCCTTTCTCAGTATGATTTGTTATTTATCTAGGGTAGAGAAAAGGATAGAATTGGTTTTTCACTACCTAGGACTTTTTGTATGTCCTGTTAGTAGCCTTCACGTATGCTATTATGATGTAGGACTAAGAGAGAGAGAGAGAGAGAGGCAGAGAAGAAGAATTCAGGAAGAAGAAAAAACAATTTAGAGGAAATCTGTGTATTCATAATAATCATCAAAGTCAAAGTGAATATACAATCCCTAAGTCTATTTACAGATGAATAAACGAAATTTTGCTAATGAAAAAACATATTTTCATAGATAAACACACTTTTTAAATTCTTAGTTATTTCTATCTTGTTCCTGATCATATTTTCTTTTTGTTATTATACTGAACACATCCTGTTTTTATTTTGTTTGTTCATGATTAGCTGTGGACCCTATTTGGGATTTAAAAACATGTATTTTGATTTAATTTTCGCATTGTCGCCGTCTAATTAAACAGGATAGGAGAAGTATAGAGGGAGATTTTTTTGGCGGGAAGCTTTGTGGTGTTGCCGCAACAAATGCCCTGGAATTGGGTATTGATGTTGGGCATATTGATGTTACTCTTCACCTAGGCTTTCCTGGTAGTATTGCTAGGTAAGGTTCCACTTCTATCTATTTCCACTCCTAATGTAATTTTTCACTGAATTCTTCTGGTTAAATATATGGTAATTTCTATTCCTCTAACTTATATCTTTAGCTTGTGGCAACAAGCTGGCAGAGCCGGAAGGAGAGAAAGACCTTCACTTGCTGTATATGTTGCATTTGAAAGCCCTCTTGATCAATATTTTATGAAAAATCCGAGAAAACTTTTTGGGAGTCCAATCGAGTGCTGTCATGTTGATGCTCAAAATCAGCAGGTTTTGAGTTTTGTCATCTAAACTTTTAGCTTTCAGTGTTTGTTTTGCCCAACTTGGTAAGATTTAAGCTAATCATATTATTGTTTTAATACTTCCAGGTTCTTGAACAGCATTTGGTCTGTGCTGCTCTTGAATACCCTTTGAGTTTGCATTACGATGAAAAATATTTTGGTCCTGGCTTAAACAGCGCCATACTGTCTTTAAAAAATAGGGGATACTTGGGTTCTGATCCATCACGTGATTCTTACGCTAAAATGTGGAACTATATCGGGCATGAGGTATATTTTGCTAAGTTTGCATTTAGGCTTATTCTTCATTTCCTTTCAGTTACTCTTTGTAATTTGTACAGTTCTCCGAGTGATTTTATTTTTTCTGCATATGTAGCAGTCGTAATAGAATTTTGTTTTCAATATTTCTTTCCATATATATATATATATAAACAGAAAATGCCTTCACGTTCAGTTAGTATCCGGGCAATAGAAACTGAGAGGTACAAAGTTATAGATCAACAGACAGAAGAAATCCTTGAAGAGATTGAGGAAAGCAAGGCTTTCTTTCAGGTAATGATATTGATAGGATATGTAGTGCATTTGTGAAGTCTTTCCAATATCTCTGACTTCCCAATCTGCAGAATACTATGCATATCTGGCCAATAGAAGGTTTTTAGGACTAAAAATATTCCTTCTTATTATTACTCTGTATAACATTTACAATATTTATAGGAAAAATAACCTAACCGGGATCCCTTATCTTGAAGGAGATCCTTATCTTAAGAAATCTATAAAACTTAAAAACAAGAAAACTACTTCCTAATAAGAAGATAACTTCTTCCTAATTCTATCTCTAAAGTCTCATTTACCGGATTAGATTAGGATCCGGTCAATGATCCTTATCCTCTTTCTTGATTCCAACACTCCCCCTCAAGTTGGTGCATAGATATCTATCATGCCCAACTTGCTAGTAAGTTCTTCAAATCTTGGTCTGAATAGTCCCTTAGTGAGAATATCAGCGACTTGTTGTAAGGTTGGAATGAACGGCATACATACTGTTCCAGCTTCAATCTTCTCTTTTATGAAATGTTTGTCGATCTCGATGTGCTTCGTTCTGTCATGTTGAATTGGATTGTGGGCAATACTGATGGCTGCCTTGTTGTCGTAGTACAATCTCATAGGTGTTGTCACAGGTCTTCTTAGTTCTTCTAGGATTCGCTTAAGCCACACCATCTCACAAACTCCTAGTGCCATAGACCTATATTCTGCTTCAGCACTACTCCTAGCCACTACATTCTGCTTCTTGCTCCTCCAAGTCACTAAATTTCCCCATACGAATGTGCAATAGCCTGAAGTGGACCTCCTGTCCATAGTAGATCCTGCCCAATCTACGTCTGTGTATCCCTCAATAAGAACAGTCCTTTTCCTAGTGAGCCCTTTAAATACCTTAGGATGCGGTAGACAGCTTGAAGATGTTCCTCCTGGGGAGAATGCATGAATTGACTTACCAGACTCACAGCAAATGCTATATCTGGTCATGTGTGTGACAAATAGATTAACTTTCCAACTAGTTTTTGATATCGGGCAGTATCTACTGGTCTTCCTCCTCTATTTTCAAAATTTTGATTCAGATCAATTGGTGTTTCAGTAGGACGACATCCACTCATCCCTGTTTCTTCAAGTAAATCAATCACATATTTCTTTTGTGATACTGCAATCCCTTTCTTTGATCGTGCTACCTCCATACCGAGGTAAGTATTTGAGTGAACCTAAGTCCTTGATCTCGAACTCAGAGGCCAGACCCTGCTTTAAGCGTCCCATCTTAACTATGTCATCTCCAGTAAGAATAATATCATCGACATATACTATGAGAACAACTATCTTCCCATCGGTTCAATGCCTTGTGAACATTGTGTGGTCTGCTTGTCCCTGGGTGTATCCTTGTTTCTTCACAAACTGAGTAAATCTTTCAAACCAAGCCCTTGGAGATTGCTTTAGGCCATACAGGAACTTTTTCAGTTTACATACCATTGATCCATATTTCCTTTCAAAGCCAGGAGGTGGGTCCATATAGACTTCTTCATCTAAATCGCCATTGAGGAAAGCATTCTTCACATCTAGTTGTTGAAGTGGCTAGTCGAGATTAGCTGCAACTGTTAAGAGTACCCTTACAGTATTGAGTTTTGCCATAGGTGCAAAAGTTTCAAGATAATCAATACCATACGTTTGAGTAAATCCTTTAGCTACCAAGCGAGCTTTGTATCTCTCCAGGGATCCGTCTGATTTGTACTTCGTCGTGAATACCCATTTGCAGCCAACAGTCTTCTTTCCCTTTGGTAATTCCATTACTTCCCACGTTCCATTTTTTCAAGGGCCTTCATTTCTTCAAGAACAGCCTCCTTCCACTCTAGAAATTTTAGAGCATCCTGTACGTTCTTTGGAATCTCCACACTAGACAATTGTGAGATAAATGCAGAGAACATGGGTGACAATTTTTTGTAGGAAACAAAGTTAGACATATGATACTTTACACAGCCTCTGACACCTTTACGGTGAGCAATGGGAATATCAAGATCAAGTATGTTTGGTTCAAAAAAATGAGGCTCGGAAATAGGACTAGTAAGAGTAGGTTCATTATGAGGATTACCTGGAATCTCAACTGGATTTGGAGTGATCTGGGGTGCAGATTCTTAGCAGTGTTGGGAGGTGTCAGCCTTATTCCCTTGGTTCCGATTCCTTCTCCTGTAGACAAGCAATTTTTATTTGTTTGTTCCTCATTTGTATTTCTATCAATGTTATGAGATGGTTCTATAGACCTGGGATTCAAGTTTTCATTATTTAAATCACTAAACTCCATATTTATTAAAAAACTGGGATTTGAGTTTGAGCTTACTATTATAGGTTGAAGAAAATCCGAATCTTCATCTATGCTCTCCCCCTAAAGATGAGTTTGAAAAAATGGCTGAGATTCAAAGAATGTGACATCTATTGTAACAAACAATTTTTTAGAACTTGGGTCATAGCACTTGTATCCTTTCTGATTAGGAGCATAGCCTACGAAGACACACTTCCTAGCTCGGGGATCTAATTTATCTCGGTTTCGGTCATGGATGTGAACAAACGTAGTGCACCCAAATACTTTTAAGGGTAAATCGTTAACCTTGAAGTAGGAAAGACATTTTTGAAAACACTTAAAGGTGTCTTATAATACAGGATTTTTGTAGGCATACGATTTGAAGGTTTTGAAGGGAAAAACTTACTTTTTTCTCTTATTATTATTAGTGTAACGTAAACCTAATTTATAGGATACCAAGTACCCTTGACAGCTCATAGAAATTCAAATAAGCTCTTATTTTATCTAAACCTATCTAGATCCGGTGTTTATCTAGAAAAACCGGAACTCCCTATCTCCTAGGATCCTAATCCCAAACTAAGGGATTTGGCTCTTTAATTCAAAAGCTGAAAAGATAAAATCTTCTAATTTCCTACACTCCCCCTCAAGTTGGTGCATAGATATCATGCAAACCTAACTTGCTAACAAAAAAATCAAAAGTCGACTTGAACAATCCCTTCGTGAAGATATCTGTTGTTTGTTGTACTGTTGGAACGAATGGCACGCAGATCAAACCTCCTTCGAGCTTTTCCTTGATGAAATGCCGATCAACTTCAACATGTTTGGTTCTATCATGTTGCACAGGGTTGTTGGCAATGCTGATTGCAGCTTTGTTGTCACAGTATAACTTCATAGGAGCTTCTATCAGCAACTTTAATTCATTCAACACCCGTTGTAACCATAGTAGTTCACACACACCATTAGCCATTGCTCTATACTCTGCCTCAGCACAGCTCCTTGCTACTACACTTTGCTTCTTACTCCTCCAAGTAACTAAATTACCCCATACATAGGAACAATATCCTGTTGTTGATCTCCTATCTGTGGAGGATCCAGCCCAGTCTGCATCAGTGTAGATTTCAATCCCTCGTTGAGTGTTCTTTCTAAAAATTAGACCTCTCCCAGGAGAATTCTTCAAGTATCTTAGAATACGGTAAGTAGCCTCTAAGTGTTCCTTCCTGGGTGAGTGCATAAACTGACTAATAAGGCTGACTGCGAAAGCTCTGTCTGGTCTCGTATGGGATAAGTAGATTAGTTTACCAACTAACTTCTGATATCTTGTTGTGTCCACTGGATCTCCTTCCCCACTGTTGCTGAGCTTAACATTGGGATCCACCGGTGTATCTACCGGTTTACATCCACTCATACCTGTCTCATCCAGTAGGTCTAACACATACTTCCGTTGACTTACAACAATTCCATTCTTTGACCTTGCCACCTCCATCCTAAGGAAATATTTGAGGGAGCCCAAGTCTTTGATCTCAAATTCTGTAGCTAAATTCTTTTTTAAGCTGTGCATCTCTACCGAGTCATTCCCTGTCAAGATAATGTCATCAACATAGACAATTAGGATGGTAATTCTTCCGCTTGGTGAGTGCTTCAAGAACATTGTGTGATCCGTTTGAGCCTGTGTATAACCCTGCCTTTTTACTGAGCAAGTAAATTTCTCAAACCACACCCTCGGTGACTGCTTCAAACCATATAGTGACTTCATCAATCTGCACACCTTAGAGCCAAACTCTCCGTCAAAACCCGGTGGGGCATCCATGTACACCTCTTCTTCCAAATCACCATTCAAAAAAGCGTTCTTGACATCTAGTTGCTGTAGTGGCCAATTCAGGTTTGCTGTCAATGAGAGAAGTACTCTAACAGTATTAAGTTTTGCTACTAGGGCAAAAGTTTCCATGTAGTCGATTCCATATGTTTGAGTGAAGCCCTTTGCAACCAAACGAGCCTTATATCTTTCCAGAGATCCATCTGACTTGTATTTTACTGTGAAC
>NW_010363042.1:331153-379756 GCF_000414095.1 Morus notabilis
CGGCTTTGCTGGAAAATTTCAGACTCCCTTCCATGAGTCAAGTTCTTTCGAGAGTAAACCAGTCCAAATTTCTTTTTATTTGCATCTCCTTCTAAAGGACCATTATTTTCTGCTGGAATGAGACTTTGGTCTTCCTAGTTTTGAGTTAAAACCGAGTTTGTTGATGACTATTTAGAACAAAATTCTGAAATCAAATTCTGTTCAGGCTGGAAAGGAACTTCAGTCACCAAGTGTTCTATTTTATCCCAAGTCGGATCTTCACTATTTTTCTCCCCCTGAAGAGGAGACTTGAAAAACGACTGTGTTTCAAAGAAAGTGACATCCATAGAGACAAACAATTTTTTCGAAATAGGGTCATAGCATTTATATCCCTTTTTTGTTGGAGCATAGCCTACAAAGGCACATTTTTTGGCTCTAGGGTCTAGTTTACTTCGGTTTTGATCAGTGTTGTCAACAAAAACAGTGCATCCAAAGTGTTTAATAGGCAAGTCTAATAAGACCCTAGAGAATGGAAAGGTTTTTGAGAAGATTTGCAAAGGAGTTTGAAAATCTAGAATTTTTTAGGGCATCCGATTAATGAGATAGGTAGCTGTGAGAATGGCATCACCCCAAAGATATTTTGGAACATTATGTGTGAAAAGTAAGGCTCTAGCAACTTCTAGAAGGTGTTTATTTTTCCTCTCAGCTACTCCATTTTGTTGAGGGGTGTCATTACATGAACTTTGGTGAATAATCCCCTTTTCAGTAAAAAAAATTCCCCAAAACACTATTAAAAAACTCCTTTCCATTATCACTTCTAAAGACTTGAATATTTCCATTAAATTGAGTTTGTACCATAGTGTAAAAGTTTTTGAAAACTCCAACTTTTGTTTTTTCTTTCAACAAATAAACCCAACTTACTCTAGTGTGGTCATCTATAAATGTGACAAACCATCTTTTCCCGAAAAGAGTAGAAATTCGTGAGGGGCCCCAAACATCACTGTGGATTAGAGAAAAAGGTTTAGTGGGTTTGTATGGTTGTGGAGAATAAGTAGATCGATGTTGTTTTGCAAGAATACAAATTTCACACTGAAATGAAGAAGGATTCTTATTGAGAAATAAAGATGGAAACAAACGTTTTAAATAATAAAAGCTTGGATGACCAAGTCTATAATGCCATAACATAATTTCATGATTCCTAGAAAGAGACAGCTTCAAAACATGAACTTTGGACTGGTTTACTCGGAGTTGGTCCTTCTTTAAAAAAGTAGAGTCCTCCATTTTCCCTAGCATTGCCAATCATCCTCCCTGAGGCTAGTTCCTAAAACTCACAATGAGTTGGATAAAAATTAGCTTGACACTTAAGATCTTGTGTTATCTTACTAATAGATAAGAGGTTACATGACAATTTTGGGACATGAAGCACATTATTAAGAGTTATGAGAGAGGAAACTTTGATTGAACCAATCCCAGCTATTGCCGAAAAAGATCCATCAGCAATTTTAATTTTCCTGTTTCCTGCACAAGGACTATAGGACGAGAAGAGATGTGAGCAGTTCGTCATATGATCTGTTGCTCCAGAGTCTATAATCCATGGACTAGAAGAGAAAGAACCTAGACTAGAAAGGGCTGTGACATACGAATTACCTTGGGTTGCAAGTGAGCATGAAGGATTGACAATAAATTGTGGAGATTTAAAGAGTTTATATAGATGCTCTAATTGTTCCTTAGTGAAAGGTAACACTTCCGAGTCAATAGGCTGCTCTTGAGAGTCTTCTGTAGTAGTCTTGAACGCCCTGCCATTCCCCTCTGATTTTTTCTTGAGATTTGCTGGTTTTCCATGAAGTTTCCAGCATGTCTCCTTAGTGTGCCATGGTTTCCAACAATGATCACACCTCGGGCGTTTTTTCCGTTCACCTTCTATGTCGGATCCTCCTGAGTTGCAGGAGACTAGTGCGGAATTCTCAGGTTCTGGGGTTGGTGCTGTGCTGTTCAACATGATTCTTCTCCTGTTTTCTTCTTGTCGTACTTCTGAAAAAACTTCTCGGATAGAGGGCAGGGGTTTTCGACCAAGAATCCTTCCCTTTACCTTATCTAGACTTCGATTAACTCCTGCAAGAAACATGTAGACACGATCATTCTCTTCACGCTTCATATACCTTGCACAATCATTCGGATTCTCCCATTCATCATCATAGCATTGATCCAATTCCTGCCAAAGGGCTACCATCTCATTGTAGTATACTGTGATCTCACGGTCTCCTTGTTTGGATTTCCACAGTTTTGATTTCAATTCAAAAATCTGTGAAGAATTTTCCAAATCAGAGTAGGTCTGCCGAATTGAATCCCACACAGCCTTGGCGGTTGGTAGGAACATGTTGGGTTTTGCAATTGTTGTTTCCATGGTGTTTAGTAACCATGTTGTCACCAAAGAATTTTCTGACCTCCATCTTTTAAAGCCAGAATCTTTCTCCTGGGGTTGTTTTTCTTCCCCGGTAAGAAACCCTAATTTTCCTCTGCCATCAAGCACAAGCTTCACCGATTGGGACCACTCAAGGTAGTTTTTCCCATTAAATTTTGGAATGGAAATCTATGGGGATGTACCGGTTGTTCTATTGTCAACACCGGTAACAAGGGAGCTATCTAGGCTGTTTTCGGAGGTTACCTCAGATGAGGTTTGGGCTCTGTTTACGCCTGTCATGGCTGTTTTTGCCATTCTACCCTAAGATTAGAACCCTAAGGCTCTGATACAATGAAGGTTTTGAAGGGAAAAACTTACTTTTTTCTCTTATTATTATTAGTGTAACGTAAACCTAATTTATAGGATACCAAGTACCCTTGACAGCTCATAGAAATTCAAATAAGCTCTTATCTTATCTAAACCTATCTAGATCCGGTGTTTATCTAGAAAAACCGGAATTCCCTATCTCCTAGGATCCTAATCCCAAACTAAGGGATTTGGCTCTTTAATTCAAAAGCTGAAAAGATAAAATCTTCTAATTTCCTACACGATTTATAAGATAGGTTGCAGTTAAGAGTGCTTCTCCCCAAAGATACTTAGGAACATTACGGGTAAATAATAATGCCCTCGTGACTTCTAAGAGGTGTTTATTTTTTCTTTCAACTATCCCATTTTGTTGTGGAGTGTCGAAACATGAACTTTGGTGTATTATGCCTTTTTTTGAAAAAACTACTCCTAAGATTTCATTAAAGTATTCTCTACCATTGTCACTCCTAAACACTCTTATTTTTTCCTGAAATTGTGTCTCAACCATTGTATAGAATGCCTGGAATATCTCCTTTACTTCAGATTTCTCACGTAATAAGTATACCCAGGTCAACCGAGTATGATCATCAATAAAACTCACAAACCATTTTTTTTCAAATATTGTTGACACTCTAGATGGTCCCCAAACATCACTATGGATTAACATGAATGGTTTTGATGGTTTGTAAGGTCTAGAAGGAAACGAGGAACGTTGGTGTTTAGCCAATTCACAAATCTCACATTTAAACAAAGATGGATTTTTATTTCTAAATAAATCTGGTAGCAAATGTTTTAAATAATAAAAACTTGGATGTCTTAGTCTATAATGCCAAAGCATAATATCATTAGAAATAAAAGTAGAATGTAAGCAAGTATTTTGAACTTGTTGTCCGGAGTTAGTTCCATCTTCAAGAAAATAGAGGCCTTCACTTTCCCTAGCATTGCCAATCATCCTCCCTGAGACCACTTCCTGAAAGAAACACTGAGAGGAATCAAATATGGCACGACAATCTAGAGTTGCAATTTTATTGATAGACAAGATTATAAGAAAGTTTTGGAATATGGAGTACATCATGTAAGATTAGGGAAGGTGAAATAACAATTTTTCCTGTCCCAGCAATTGCCGAGAAGGAACCATCAGCAATTCAAATTTTTTTGTTCCCTACACAGTATAGGTGGAAAAAAAATGGGAGCAACCTGTCATGTGATCGGTAGCTCCAGAATCTATTATCCAGGAGCTATTTTGTTGAGGATTGACACTAAGGAAAGCAGAGGCAAGGTTACCTGTTTGAACAAAGGAACAAGAAGGATTTACTCGGAAGTGTGGAGATTGGAAGAGTTTGTATAAATGCTCTAATTGATCCTTTGTAAAGGGAGACATCTCTGAAGTACTTTGTTGTTCTTGTTCCTCACTGGATGCTTGGAGAGCTCTGTTATCTGCGGCAATTGCTGTGGCAGTCTTCTTCTTCCAATTCGGAGGCTTCCCATGGATTTTCCAGCAATTTTCACGTGTATGCCAATGCTTCTTGCAGTGATCACACCAAGGCTTCTTCTTCTTGTCAGTTTCAGTTTCATTCCTCATTGAAACAAGGGCAGAATTGTCAGTAATAGATTTAGAATCTGTTTCAGGTTTTAACCTTTCTTCTCCCTTCCTCTTGTCTAATTTCAGAAAAAGCCTCCCGAAGAGTAGGAAGTGGTTTTCTCCCAAGAATTCGAGACCTAACTTCATCAAAAACCCGATTTAACCCAGCCAGAAACAAGTATACTCGGTCATTCTCCTCTTTTTTCATGAATCTTATACTATCGGTTGGACAATCCCACTCGTCATTGTAGCACTGATCTAATTCTTGCCATAAAGAGACCATCTCATTATAGTACACAGTGACCTTACGTTCTCCTTGTTTAGACTTCCATAACTTAGTTTTCAACTCAAAAATTTGTGAAAAATTATCAAGATCAGAGTAGGTTTCTTTAACAGCTTCCCAAACATCCCTTGCAGTAGGAAGAAACAAATAAGGTTTACCTATAGTTGGTTCCATAGAATTGATCAGCCATGCGATGACTACGGAATTCTCGGACCTCCATGTTTTTAGTTTTGGATCTCCTGCTTCGGGCTGCTTCACCTCTCCGGTTAGATGGCCAAGTTTTCCTCTCCCGTTTATGGCGAGTTTCACGGTTTGTGCCCATTCTAGATAATTCTTACCATCCAATTTATGAAGCGTTAATTGGAATGGCAGATGAGAGGGCTCCCCCCGTGAGACATGGTGGATCGGTCTGGTTCACTGTGATTAGGGTTTTCTGCCCTAGAGGAAGCTGAGGATCTCCTTTCCTCAGTAATGGCTGTTTCGGCCATGGATGGAAATATAGGGTTTCGGCTCTGATACCAAGAAGGTTTTTAGGACAAAAAATATTCCTTCTTATTATTACTCTGTATAACATTTACAATATTTATAGGAAAAATAATCTAACCGGGATCCCTTATCTTGAAGGAGATCCTTATCTTAAGAAATCTATAAAACTTAAAACAAGATAACTACTTCCTAATAAGAAGATAACTTCGTCCTAATTCTATCCCTAAAGTCTCATTTACCGGATTAGATTAGGATCCGGTCAATGATCCTTATCCTCTTTCTTGATTCCGACAGTTTTGAATCCGGTTCCTTTGTTTTATTGATTTTTCATCGTTCAGGTGTATGAAGGTGCTGTATATATGCGCCAAGGAAAAACCTACCTTGTCAACAGCTTAGACTTGTCTAATAAGATTGCTTTGTGCAAAGTAGCTGATTTGAAGTACTACACAAAATCGAGAGACTGCACAGATATTGAAGTTGTTGGTGGTAAAATTGTACGCCCATTCCTAACGTTTATTCTCTTGTTCTTTCAGGTCCATATTGTGAAAACATTGGAAATGCAAAGGTTCTCTTGTATTTTGTGCTTGAATTTAATATGTTTTGAGTTTATTAGGATAGCTCTAACCTGGATATTAAATTGAACGTGCTGTCTTCCAGGGTAAGGGGAAATCTGTTGCAAATTATTTTTTCATGTTTAATCGGATAGTTATTCACAACCTGACACCTGTATTAAGTTGTTGTCAAATGAAGAAGAGAAGCAAGAACTCTGGAAAAGGGAAAAAAAAAGTTCAATTTTTTCTTCATGTAATTTATCCATCTTTCTTTATGATGTCCTCCATTTATGCAAAATTTTCTCTTTATGTAATTTATCCACCTTTTTTATGATGTCTTCCATTTATGTAAGCATTTGCAAGTGGCTCTCCTCACCATTGGCCTTCGGTATGGTGATTTTGTTGATTAATAAACACTCTCCTAGAGCTTCTTCTACTTTTGTTTAGGCCTATCCAGCTGGGGTTTACAACAATCAGTGCTCAAGAACGACTGCCCGAGTAAATCCTTGCAAGGTGACGACTTCTTGGTTTGGCTTTCATCGTCTGTGGAGAAGAAGCAACGAAATATTTGATACAGTTGATCTTGTACTTCCTAAGTATTCATACATGTCACAGGTACATTTAATTGCAGATTGATGCTATTGGATGCTCTAATGAACTTATTCTTAATCTGTCATCGTAGCTTGTTTTCATGCTCTTTTTATTTTTTTTATTTTTTTATTTTTTTAATCCATACTTTTGTTTCACATTCTCAAAACAGGCAGTGTGGGTTCCAGTTCCACAGTCAACAAAATCAGCGGTAGAGATGAAAAATATGGATTTTCGGGCAGGCTTGCATGCTGCTTCTCATGCTCTTTTGAATGTGGTGCCTCTGTAAGTCATAAACTTGTTATATTATATATATTATATATATATTCCTGAATGTGTTGGCTTGACATAGCGCATGCATTTTTTTATTACTTTGCTTCCAGATGAAATTTAAAATAATCTGGCACTACAATCTTTGAAGAAATTGAAGCTTGTCGCTTGGAAAGAAAAAGAAAATCTCTTGAAATTTCTGTCACTCATTTTGTGTTTTTAAATCAATTGCAAGTCTAACTGCATTGTGCTGACTTACATGAAGTCGTATTATATGCAACTCATCCGACTTGGCCCCAGAATGTGCAAACCCTCACGACACCCGCTATTTTCCAGAAAGAATTCTATTATATGATCAGCATCCTGGAGGTATAGGTGTGTCAGTACAGGTAAGTCATAGAATTGGAATTTTTTGGAGTTCCTGTACCTTAATGCAAAAACTAGGTTTGGATTGTTACTGTGTATGTACGGTTATGTGCTATAGGTTCAACCCTTTTTCATGGAACTGTTAACTTCTGCTCTGGAGCTTCTCAAATCATGCCACTGCCCAGGAGATATCGGTTGCCCTCATTGTATTCAAGTCAGCCTCACTCTTAAATGCATTTTAACCCGCTTCTATCAGGATTAGCTTCTTAGCTTTTGCATCTTGCAGAGTTTTGCTTGTAAGGAGTATAATGAGGTTCTCCACAAGGATGCAGCCATTATGATTATCAAGGTTCAGACTTAGAACTAATGGATTTCCATCCTTTTATGCAAATTTATTTCCATCTTGACATTACATTCTTTCTTGTTTCAGGGTGTTCTTGACGCTGAGTCGTAGTGTCAATTTTTCGTGCTACTCTTTCGGAATCTCCAGAATGGAGGAGCAAGAGTTACAATTACAGGGAAACATCGTCAGAGGTTTTTTTTTTTTTTTTTTTTTTTTTTTTTTTTTTTTTTTTTAAACAAAAACGATAACATGGCATTTTTTTTTTTTAAAGAAAAAAATTGTGTTTTGTTTTTTTTTCCAGACTTTTCTTTTTCTTTTTACCTCTATAGTAGTTCAAACTTTTTGGGGTAATCTTGACAAATATATCTCAAAAGTATATAAGTTAGGATTTTTTCTTTTTACTCTTGATTCATAATCTTTTTAGTCAAATAATTACTCTAATAAAAGTGTATTTATCAAGAGAAGATATAAAGGTCTAGACTTATGCACTCTTAAGGGTAAATTCTCCATTATTTTCAACGTTTTGGTTATTCTACAAGCCTATTCACAGGTCGGTTTTAGTGCTATCCATGAGCTTCCGGCATGAGGAAGGGACTTATGATGAATAATTAGCAGTTATAATATTGGATTTTACAAATAAAGTAGCATGAGAGGGAAAATGGGAATGAAAAGTGATTCTTTCACATCTCATCATTTGCTTACTTACAAAATAGTAATGAAAAGTTACCGACAAGATTCCTTTTTTTTTTTTTTTTTTTGGTTATTGGACCGCGTTTACGATGGTTCTTGTGAGAGCTGTCATGAAAATATACATAGGACAACGGTTATGAAAATTGTCATTTTATGTGGCTTGTTTACGGCAATTTTTGCAGTAACAAACATTAAAAGTGCAATTTTTGAAGCAGCGTCTAGGCTCACACGTATACATTATATGACTGTTAAAAATCATCTCAAAATATGGACATTCAATAACTTCAATTCAAGACCCTTTTTCAACCGTCGTAAAAACATACCACATCGATTCGTAATCTCCATTAGATCGTTGTTCTACTGATGCTAGTATTTCCACATTCTTTTAACAGTTCTACTGATGCCGTTATTTCCACATTCTGACATAATATAATCTCTTAATCATCATGGTGACATAAAGATTTCGAACGAGATTTTTTTTTTTTAATAAAAGCAAAAGCAAACGTTCGATCAAATTATTGATGGGTGGTAGAGTTCTATTGGTTCCTAGGTAGTCGTTCATCAGCTTCTTTTGACCCTATAAATAATTCTTATGGGGAAAAGGAAAGACATATAAGAACTTGTATACTCTATTCGAGTGCAAAAGAATCATGCATTAAAAATTTGTTGACTAAAAATCGCTACGCAAGTGTAAGTGCACGTGCTGAACAAATAATAAAGTAAACGAGTAGAGTATCGTTTTTACGGAGAAAGTTATTATTTTTTAAAATAAAATTCCACAAATACAATGTAAACTAATTTTAATAGTTTGATTAAAACTACTGTGGACTAAAAAAAATTAAAATAATCAGAATTGGTAAAATGTGGACTTAGCTAACAGAGACAAAAATCAATCTATGGTGGAAAGATTGGGACTCAATTTCCTCTTTTCTGCAATCTGGGCTATTCTTAAATAGAGAGGTTGCATTAAGCTTGGGTTTCAATTGAGCTATGTGAGGCAAGTGTATATTCCTATACTACTTGCAAATTAGCTAGATCTTTCCATGAAATTAAGCTAAACTCACATTGTTCAATATTAGTCTAATTCTAATCAACTTTTCAGCAATTGCAATCATAGTATTTTATTCAAGATAGTTAGTCAATAAACAAAAATTAACAAAGGAGATTATATTGAACAAACCAAATCAGCATGAATATAACAAAGTGAGCATACACAATTTCAATTACAAATCCAAGTACTTTATCATCTCAGCCAAATAAATTTAGCTCATAATTGTCTTGTTAAATGCAACAAAATAAATAGCCATCATTCAAGCACAGAGGAAAAGGAAGAATAAACCAAAATTAGGAGAATAACATTAAATACAAAATGAAGCTTGGTAGTCTCTTCTTGTAGCTTCACTCCTTGAGATTTCAGCTCCAATTTTCGTCTCCTCCAATACTTGTCCTTGCTTTCTCTCTTTCTCACTGGTCTGTTTTTGCTCTCTTAGCTCACTCGGTACTTTTTTTCTTTTTCTTCTTTCTTTCCTTTTTCTTCTACCCTCTCTTGTTGCGCTCCACAAAGAAAATTGAGTGTACTTCTCATTAGGGTAACAAAGGACGTTGAGGTGGCTCCTACTGAGTGATTGGGTCCAACTAACTAAGCTCCAATTCCACCTTCTATGTACTTTGTCTTATTTCTCTTGCAGAGTCATGCGCTGATGTCATCAATTAACTGTCTGCTGCCATATTTTTATTGCAGCATTTTTCTTCACAATTCATGCATATCACAACAACGCCCCTTAGACACAAATCAGCTCTTTATTTGATTCAATTTTCTTCAAAATCACTACAGAAATAGCACACAAACAAATCTTAACAGAGTATATCACAAGAACTAAAAGTTGAACAAATAAAACAGAAAAACGAACAACTAAACTTTTAGATGAGCCAACTATAAGCCTATAAATGCCTAAAATAACTCTAATTCCTAGAGTTATCAATACTCTATAGTGCAAAAGAATCATGCATTAATCTACATCATATTTTATACAAAACAAGTATTTCATCCACATTAAATGCTTTAATCTACATATTTTACACAAAAAGCATAGAAAAGACAATACTTTATTTGACATGCCTTGTTTGGTATTCTTCATCTCTATTTTTTTTTTCTTTTGTTTTATTAAGCTCAAATTAATAAATTCTCCAAATTATTTTTGTTCAAAATTTTAATTTATAATTGCCTCTTTTAGGCACTTGGGTATTTCCCAATAACTCTATCCATTTACAGTTATTACACTGTTAACGTAATAACTAAATATTCTTAACGCATTACATAAGACAGATATTGTATTATTATTCGGCTTTCCACAATTTTTTTCCGTTTCTCAAAGTAAGTAGCCTAATATTGGTTCACAGTCAATGATATCTTCGCCATCGAAAGTAACGATGAGTCGAAGAATACTATGCACTAAAAGGGTGTTTGGTACGTAATAATCAGTAAAAATTATATTTTTGAGAAAATAATAGAGGGTAATATAATTCTCAAAAATAATACATTATTGTGTTTAGTTTCATGCATGAATCTTATCTCAAATTCTTAAAAATAATACATTATTATGTTTGATCGTGCATAGAAATAAGAATGTTCTAAGGCCTCGTTCACTTCGCAGATTCAAGTTTTTAATTTGAGTTGAGATGTGATATTTTATTAGAGTTTTTCACTATAACAGAAAAAGTTAAATGTGACATTTTTTAAAAATTTTTTACTGTAAAAACTTAAAACTGAAAACTCGAATCGGTGAAATGAACAAGCCCTCACACTCAAGCCGAAAACCAGGGCACTCCACACAGTTCATAAAAAAAAGTTCATCAATTTGTTTATCTGTTTTTCTCTCGTTTTGGGTAAAATATCATTGGATTGAGATCTAAAAGAAAGAAAGAAAGCTGAAATGGGGACGATTATTTGGCCATGAAAACGGACCCAGCCACGGCTAATTTGATAAATTCTGATATCAACGAGCTGAAGATCGCTGCCCAGAGGCTGATCAATGATGCCACTAAACTTGGTGGATTGGGATTTGGCACTGCTTTTCTCAAATGGGTCGCTTCTTTTGCTATGTGAGCGCTTTTTTTGTCTCTGCTTTACCACTTTATGCCTCACTGATGAATACCCATTTGTTGTTCTAAGCTATTCTACTTGTGTTTGATTCGGCTTCTTTTTTTTTGGTCTTTTGATGGAGAATTTACACAGTTGTTGAAATTTTGATGGAGAATTTGCCGATTCCTTCGCTCCTCCTCCTTCTTCTTCTGGAAATTTTCAGGCGAAGAAGCTTGGATTGGTCGAGGACGAGTTTGTTAGCTCCAGTTTGAGATTGATTTGCTGCAAGGAACTCCAAGAGATTTTGATGGGCTGAGAAGAAATGGGTGAGAGAGATTGTCCATTCCCTTCTCTTATTCAAGTTTATAATTCGAATTGATATATGATTTTATGTGAAAATTTTTTACTCTAGTAAAAAAATTAAATATGACTGTTTTTGAGAGATTTTTACTGTAACAAAACTCGAATTTTAAACTCAAATCGGTGAAATGAACGGAACTTTTATTTCCGTGATATAACTTTTCTGAAAATGTGAATAACACAATGAGTTTAAGATTACTTCAAAATATAATAATGTAAATTTCATGACTTCACTTTTTTAGATTTTAAAAAAATTTAATAATTATATCAAATATAGAAATCTTTCAGATTTCTATCCCTACTCTTAAAATTATTTCATACTAAACGGCCTAAGTAATTACACTAATGATCAGAACAATAGAACCATTTAACAATTACAAAACATAAAAATTACTAATCTATTATATTATGTATCTTTCGTGAGTACTTTCAATATATAAAACATCATTGTAACAAAAAAATATAAAAGAATGATGACATAAGCATAAATCACCCAAAAAAATTTTGATGAGTGTTTGTTTTTTATATTCGTTCTCAATTTTAAATCATGATTTATGATTTTTTATAATATTTTCTTTCATAAAAAATACACATAAAATGAGAATAATTTTAAATTATGATTCTAAATACATAAACTAAACATGTGAGAATATGAGGTTGAGGACAGAGGACTAATTTTAAAAAAAAAAAAAAAAAAAAAAAAAAACAGGATGCTCAAAGTTTTTGTTAATATTATATTAATGATGTTATGGACACTGGCTGCTTTTCCACGCGACAAAGCATAGAATTTATTAGAAAGTTTCTATGGTATTTAAGCGAAGGAAAAAAAATGAAGTTAAAGAAAGGCTAGTTCTAAGGGTGCATAGTGATGCCTGCGAGCAATGATTAATAAATTGCGATTTTTTTGTGCGGAATCATTTTTTAAAACGATTTTTACGTATTTTAAAAAGTAAAAAATAAAAATAAAAATAAAAAAATATTTATTTAGTAAATATTTAAAAAAAAAACAGTGAGAATGTTTTTTGTACAGGAATTAAAAATAGTTAAAATTTATTTTAATTTTTAATTTTTAATTTTTAGTATTTATCAATAATATTATAATGTATTAATTAATAAATACGATTTCACTTTTTTAGTATATTAAAAACAATCTCTTAAAAAAATAACTAAATGCAATTTCAGAATCGTTCTCAGAATGATTCTCAAAATAATTTTATTTTTACATTTTATTGTAAACAAAATTATTTTGAAACCAATTACAAATGCTTACGTTTTAATCTATATTGATTTGTTTAATTTTGTTGCTTAATTATTCACAGTTCACGAGTCTTTAGCTTGCTTATTACGTTACTACTACTTGTTCCAAACTTGTACTGAGTTTTTTTTTTTATAAAAAAAAAAAAAAAACAACATAGTGGGAATCTATAGCTAATGGGGTGGGCTATAGCACTGCACGGCGGTGCCGGTGACTTCCCACTCACCATGGCAGCGGAGTGCCGCCAGCTTTGCGAGGATGCCCTTGGCCACTGCCTCCACATCGGGGTTGAGGCTCTCCAAGCAGGAAAGCCAGCAGTGGACGTCGTTGAACTCGTGGTAAATCATAATTAATAACGTCAAACTAATGTTTCCATTTCCGCTAGTTATTACTCTTTTGCTTGATTAATTATGTGAAGGATCAATATTATCTTTACATAAGTTGTTATTTACACATAATCTATATAATAGAAATCGCAAAGCCATTTTCTGTTCTCGGAAAACCCGGGATTTCGACCAAAACGGCTCCTAGTCCTAATCCCACCCCCTTTTCTTTTCTTTTTTTTTCCTTTTGTTTTCAAATCCTTCTTTTTATTTCTTTCTCTCTTTTTAATTATAAAATTTATTTATTTCTTCATTTTTTAGTCATTTTTTATCCTTTTTTCTTTTATTTTCTCCCATAAACTTTATTTCTTTTTATTTTAGTTTTTTGTCCTAAAATTTATTTATTTCTTCATTTTGATCTTTTATTGTTCCCTTTTTCTATTTTTGTCATAATTTTTATTTTTTGTCATTTGGCTTCTTTTTACTATAAAACTTATTTATTTTTTTTATTTTAGTCATTTTTACCCTTTTTCTATTTTTGTCGTGAGATTTTTTTTGTTTTGATTTCTTTTACCGTAAAACTTATTTATTTCATCATTTTGGTCCTCTTTTGACCTCTCTGTTTTTTTTTACTTTTTTCCTGAAACTTTTCTTTTTTTCTTTTTCCTTTTTGGCTCCTTTTATCTTAAAACTTATTTATTTTTTCATTTTGGTTAGTTTTTTACCTCTTTTTTTAATTTTCACCCTGAAATTTTATTTTTTTATTTTGGTCCTTTTTGCCCTAAAATTTTTTTATTTCTTTATTTTAGTTCTTTTTAACCCCTTTTTGTCTTTCAAGACTTCATTTTTTTTTTCATTTTTTTGCCTTTCTGAGATTTTATATTGAAATTTTATATGTTTTTAATAATAATACGATAATTAGAATTTGACACTCGGATTACTCACCACGCATATGGAATTGAACTAGTAATATATAGATGACAAAAAAATTAGTCGTAGGAGATCATAGTATGTATGAAGTTTTTTTTTTATTATTATTATTACACTATATATAATTTTGTCTAGTACTTTGAAGTACTTGTTTGTTCGTTTGATTTTTTTATTTTTTTTATTTTTGGAAAAAACAGAGAGATTGTAACTAGTACTATTACTATTATGTTTTTGGAAGATAATTTGTAATATTTGTAATTAGTTGGTTTTTTTTTTCAAATACTTTTACACTTTGGGTCTCAAACATCACAACTAATTAATAAAAGATGACCTAATTTTTTAACCCAATATTATTGTTTGAGACACATTATATATATATATATATATGTGTGTGTGTGTGTGTGTGTGTGTGTACATTTATTTGGACGTTTCTTCATTCATTTTGAGCCTTGCCTGGATTTCAAATTTGTCTTTCTTTGTAGCCATGACCATATAACTGAAGTTTCGAAGCTGATTTTGTGATCGAATTTTGCACTACCTTTCCCCAATTTCTTCTTATCATTCTTGTTTTGATATTCTATTAGCGGAGCGAAGGATGTTTTTTGATTAATAGTCAGATTTCTATGAAGTTCTGTTAAATTTACGTACCATTAATTAGTATCTCTGCATTCATAATTCATGTGTAGTAAAGCTCAGGTGAATCATGTTTAGAAAACTGGCAGTCAAACGTCTTATATCTGTATAAAACTTAAAAGGGAGTTTCTCTATTAGGATTGAAAAAAACAAACTATCCACAATTTTTTATTTTTTAGTCGTAAAATCTACATTAAAAATGTTTGTTTTACATATATATATATATATATATTTATTGCATTTGAGATTCTTAAATTTTTTTGACCTTTGACACGAATTTTTATTTTGAAAATTTGTACAATCGAGTCCCCAAAATACTCATTTTCTTTAAATGTGGGTCACAATTAGATTTCCAAACTCTCATTTTCTAGGTAGTTGGATCCCCATTTTGAAACAAAAAAGTAAAAATTACACTACATAACGTGTTTATAAGTAAGACATTCAAATATAAATTTTTTAAAATATTTTAGGAATAACATAGTTGCATAGTAATTTCTATAAGATTTTCACATTTATGCTACATAACTATGTAGCAATTATTATAATGATTTTAATTTTATATATATATTAAATACTATTTTTTTTTATACTTCAACACGAGTAGTAAGATTATGCCATATGTCTACATTTTTCTTTTGAAAAGTTTGACAACAATGAAATTTGAAAATAATAAAATAGATAACTTTAAAACATTAAGAGCTTGTTTGGGACATATATTCAAATCTAAATTTGAGTTTTGGTGCATTGTTTTTTTTTATCTCACAAAGAATTTAAATTCTAAAATTTTCTCTCTCACAAAATTCTTCCATTAAACTCTAATCACAACTTAAATATATGTTCCAAACGGGCCGTAACCGTATCAATATTATAAGGGGAGAAAGAGAGAAATAGGCCAAGACTTGAGATGAATTAAAATTAACAGGCCAATAATTTACATAAGTTAATAAATATGCCAAATTATTGTTTTTGTTCATAACTTGTCTGATTATGAACCATAACTTGACAAGTTATTGTCCATAAATCACGGTTTTTGTCCATAACTTGTTTGGTTATGAACCATAACTTGACAAGTTTGTCCATAACTTATCTGGTTATGAACCATAACTTGACAAGTTATGACCTATTAATTTCTATAACTAAAAGTTGGCCTATATACTTCCTTAAACTTTTCATATTGGCCTATTTTCTACTATTTCCCTATTATAAGGATATTACTTGAGAATGTGCATACATTACAACATGTTGACTTTAATGAGATTTTTTAAGCCACTTTGATTTAATGAATTTAACTATTAAAAAAGTCTTTTATATAAAATACTTTTGGACATATGCTTAGTTTACCATATTAGAGCATCATATTATGTAATAATATAATGTTTGGTGCGATTATTTTATTGCATAAATTAATACATATGATAAATTAACGTTGTGTATGCTGCATTATAGAATATGACTCATTTTTTATGTATTGTATTGTATTATTTTGTGATGAGTCAATAGTTCATGTTGGGGTTGGGCTCAGTTCAGGGTCGAAGTTAGGCCCGCATATGGTCAAGCTAAAAATTATAATTATTTAAAAATAAAGGGTCACAATGAAAATTTTTATTTTATAAAAATTATATTTTGACCTCTTAAAGTTTGAAAAATTATATGTCGATCTTTTTTAAAGAATTACAATTTTACCCCAAATATTTTGAAAAATTAAAATTTTATCCCCAAAATCTGTAAAAATATTATTTTTGACCTTAAACTTTTTAAAAATACTTTTTGACCTCAAAGCTACCAAACCTGATCTTTGAAAATTAGTGACACTATAATTTTGGTACAATTAAAGGGTGTCAATGCAATTTTCTGTGCATAGAAAATTAGGATTTGGTGTTACTCCCGCAAGAGTATAAGTTAGACCTCGATCAATGTCTTCTACTTGTGCTACTTGCTTCATTTTAACTGTTCTCCTCATTCATATCCCCTTTCAATGATCAACTTACTATTTTATATGGTCTTTTTAGGCCCGTGAATTGGAAAATAATCCACATTTTAATGCGGGCAGAGGATCGGCCTTAACGAGCCAAGGTCGTCGTGGGGGTTTTTGGGCCCCTTCTGGACCAAATTTTTAGTAAGAATAACTCTTGTTTTCACTTATGAATTTTCAGTTGTCCTAATTATTTATAGAAATAGTAGAAAATTGGCTAATATGAAAAGCTTAAGGAAGTATATAGGTTAACTTTTAGTTATAGAAATTAATAGATCATAACTTGTCAAGTTATGGTTCATAACCACATAAGTTATGGATAAACTTGTCAAGTTATGGTTCATAGCAAGACAAGTTATGGACAAAAACCGTGATTTATGGACAATAACTTGTCAAGTTA
Organism: Morus notabilis; assembly: GCF_000414095.1. Taxonomy (NCBI): domain Eukaryota; kingdom Viridiplantae; phylum Streptophyta; class Magnoliopsida; order Rosales; family Moraceae; genus Morus; species Morus notabilis. The sequence continues at coordinate 348,014 of NW_010363042.1, forward strand.
TGGTTCATAACCAGACAAGTTATGGACGAAAATAGTAATTTGGCATATATTTGAGTGTGGTTTTAATGGTTACTTTAATATTTACTTAGCAATAGGTATTATTGTTTTAGCTGTAAGATATTAATCTGACGGTTATAATAAATTATATAATTGACTAAAAAAATTTATGACAATTAATGAAACTGAATTCTTATCACGCAATGTCATCAGATTTCTATATTTGATGGTAACCACTAATGGAAATGTAAAATTTGTCCATATATATATATATATATATGAGTTTTCAATTGTTAGGTTTCCATTGGTAGTTATTCACTAAATATAGAAATTTGATGATGTGCGTGCCATAATAAGAATTTAATTTTATTAATTGTCATAAATTTTTTTGTTAACCACTCAATTTATTACGGCCGTCATATCAAATTTTACAACTAAAACAATGGTACCATTGATAGATAAATATTATAGTAACTATTATGTATATATATATATATTTTAGGGCAGTAATTTTTAAATTAATAGATGTTAGAGATAACACATAAAGACTGAGAGAGCACTGTGAAGAATGATTTCTCTTATAATTTTCTTTTTCATTGTAGTGAAACTTTATAGCGGTTGAAAATATATGGAATTTTTATGTTGAGGTTGAATCATTATAAATTGTGTTTGTGTTTATTTGTTTGTTTTCTTGGAATTTAATATTGCTCTAGGTAGTAAAAAAAATAGAGTAATAATTCTTAACATTCATGACATTTCTTGGTAGTAAAGAGTTAGAATGTATAATTCTTAACATTATTGATCCAATCTAACTTGATGTTAAGGTCATCTATGGATATTATCTAATGAGCCCGTTTCCACTTAGAAAAGTAGAGTCATTTATTCTAAACCAACTAAATGCGACTATTTATTTTGATAAACCAAGTAAATGCGACTATTTATTTTTCTTGTTGTCCTGATATAGAAGTTCTAGCTATGATCTATGTGTTTTCTTTTGTTTCTTGATGTGGAACTTGGATTTCTTTAGTTTGTTATATGCTATTAAGATTATTGTTGTTGAGTTTAATTAGAGTTAAAATGAATTATTTTACATGTATGGCTGTCCATTTTTATTAAATGTTCTGTATTATGATTATGGGATTTATGAATTTTCAGGGTGTAGAGACTGCAGATTTGGGTAAGTTCATTACTTCAGAAAATATTGAAACGCTAAAAGCGAGAAAGAGAAGCAAATAGAATGCAGGTAAAATACGTCCTCTCTAAAAGACAAGACATTTACTATGTCCCCTTAATTAATTGAAATCTTAGCTTCAGCTATTTTTTTTTTATCTTAGCAAAGAGTCAAAGACCAAAACTTGTCTCTTTTAGCGCTTAAATATATATGTTAATAGTTAGTCAACTTAATTTTTCCCAAAATAAAGCATAAAAATATGAGATTTGTTGATTCAAATACAGATACTGATCATCAATGTTCTACTAGGTTATCTAAGTTTTTATTTAAATTCAGAAATGGTCCCAAATTTCACCCCTAATCTCACTTTAATCCATCGACTATTAAACATCTCAAACTTAACTCTATTTTACTAGTATGTTTAAGTTTTAGCCCTTTAATCAGTAGGATGTTGAAAAGAGAATGGAATATGGATAACATTTCGTTTGCATTCCGTATTTCATTAATAGGGTGTTATTTTTCATCAGCATTATGTGCATGTATCTGTCCTCCTTATAATTCCTAACCGAGAGAATGGCTATATCTGAAATAAACTGATTAATAGAGGCTTAAATTATAAGGCCGTTTTGTAAGTCATGAACCAAAGTGAAATTGATATATATATATATATATATATACATATATATATATATATATAACAACCATCTATCCTTATTAGATAGTGAATGTCTATTTTCTGGCTTTGATCTGTTTTGCATCGTCATTAATCTACACAGCTTGATTACACACAAATCACTCCAAAATCTCATAAGAAAGAGAAATTGGCCACAAGTGGCGGTAGGCAATTTGGAACTGTTGGATGTGTGGCAATTGACAATCAAGGAAATTTAGCCACTGCAACTTCTACTGGGGGATGCCCAACAAGATGGTTGTTTTGTGGAGGTTTGTTCCATCAGTTGTTTTTTAGGTGATTGTTAAGTTTTTTATTAATCCTTCAAATATTCTCTGAATTTTTTCCTCATCCCACTTTAGTCTTGACTTAACCCTGATCAACCAATTTATTTTATTATTAACTCTTTTTATTAGTGTAAAAAGAGAATAAAATATGCTCAAAAACTCATCATAAATTGATAATATTGAATTCTTTTCATGCCACTTATCAAATTTTTATATTTGATGGTAACCACCAATGAAAAAATAACCATTAAAAACTCATCCATATATATGTATTAAAGTTTACAAGTACTCATTTGAGAATTCTAATTATTAGCATAAGAGTCTATACATACGCGCGCATATGATATTTGTCATAGTTTAAGAGTTAATTCTAATATCATATTATTTGTTGATAGTTTGATATTAATGTTAAGTTGTGGAGCCTAATTAATTATTCTTATGATTTATTGTCTTATACAGAGAGGTAAAGAAAATGCAAAATTGTTTGTCTTATACAGAAAGGTAAAGAAAATGCAAAGTTGTGAGGTATGCAACTTTTTTTCTTACAACTTGTTTATTAAGACGAATTTTTACAAATTCTATGTGTCGATTTTTAGTTACGTAAAATTAGAGATGACAAACATATATATATATATATTTATATATATATAAGATTATTATTGATATTAAGATAATGGTGTAAAAAGTTCAAAGGAGATTCGCAAATAAAAAAAAAAGTGAAAAGAAATGTAATTCTGTAGTCCATGATTTTAGTAAGTGGGCTCTTGGTTGTAGTACTTTTGAATCTATTCTTCCCCCTTTTATCTCTCTTCTTTCATTTCTGTGAGGTTGAGAGTTCCTTGCTTCCTAATCTTTTTTTTTTGGTGGAAACTTCCTTGATATTTATCTCTCAATGTTTTGTGTTGACGGTAAAATTTAATCAACTAATAATTAACTCTCCAAGAATACATGCAGACGTCTCTTACGGATTAATCAGAGATTATCGTTGTAGGAAAGATAAAGAACACATAAATTTATAGTGGTTCGGTAAGAAATCTTTGCCTACGTCCACTTATGCATGCACTAATATTTTGTTGATTACAATATTTCTAAGTAGTAGAATAGTGTGTAAAAACTTTAAAATCAAGCCGGCTCTATTTATAGGCCTTTCACATATTAGAGATCTCCTCAACATTTCCTGAGGAGATCATCCCCTTTCCCCTATATCTGGGGATCTAGCAGTTGTACATCCACGATTTTAGCTACCAAATTAAGCCAATCACCTTTATCGGTTATCTAATTTTCTGACCTGGATCGTGGCAGTTGTAACAGTGTATCTTGTCTTGAGTTGACGGGGTTTGGTTTAGATTTGACCAGGCTGCTCTCTCGACGTCGTGAACCTCACGGCTTGGGCGGAGTTCTCGACGCATACCCTCCTCATGCATGAACTCCCGTCGTCTTGAAGGCATCCTATGTACGACCTTTTCCTCGACATCAGCGACCAACTCTCGACTGAAGATACATCGGCGCTTGATAGTCAAAGGAACGATCGATTGCTCGACCGTTGCGTAACATTTTGCAGATTTCTTTTTTTAGGGAAAGGAACAAATTATCTAAGAGCTTTTGTTTTCCACCCTTTAATGAGAGCGTTTACCAAACCGTAAAAGAATGTAATGAAAAAGGTAATGAGATTGAAAAGAAAAGTAAAGTAATAGAATTTAGGGTCATTCATTTACTTTCATGTATTTACTTAATTATTAGATGGTGTAATGAGAAATAACCTCATTCCTTTTCTTATGCTTACTAAAAATATGAATAGTAATGTTATGAATGTAATAGACATTTTATATTATTAAATAATCATTGATTATATAGTAATTCACTAAAGATAAATAAGTAAATTTAGCATTCGTTTCCTTTGATAAAAAATCAATATTAAGGGGTGTAAGGATTGATATTCACTTTCCTCATTTCTTATATTATGTGAGGTCCACTAAATCTCTATTACTAATTTTGTAAGTAAATACATTAAATGAGAAGGAGAATCACTCCTTACTTTTCCTTTCATTTTGATGCAAAGTAAACATGCCCTTAGAATATATATCTATATATATAGTTTCAATAGATAGTTAAATATTTACCAATCAATAAGTATCGCTTTAATCTTAAGATATAAATTCAACGGTTGTAATAAATTGATAGTTGATAAAAAAAATTATAATAATTAATGAAATTTGATTTTTTATCACTAAATATTATTGAATTTTTTTGAGACATAACTATTAATGAAAACTCATTTATATATATTGCGCGTGTGAAGGAAAAAAAAGTGTAACTTCACTGATTTTAATTCAGTGTATTAACGAGTTTAGTGCATTAGTTATAAGGTTTTGACAAATATAGTTGTGGGTCCAATATTACACACAAAATACGAAGCAATTTTTCTTTGAAAAAACCAAACTCCCAGGTTATATACATTAACAGCAACTTGTCTGACTCTGAGCTGGTCGTTTTCCTTCCTTTGCTCTGTTGTTTTCTGTTTAGTTTCAAGGAAATGTTCCTCGTTTAGCCAAAAAAAAAACAAAAAAAAGTGGTTCGACTACTTCACGGATTTCGATAAGAAATTAAGAAAAATGCATACTTGGAATTAATAATTGACTACATAGATTAGAGGGGGAAATTAAACACGTATATATTGGAGAAACATGTAGAATATAAATTGACTATGCTGTAATGGTGCAACTGCATAATGCACCTATACATGTTCAACTAAGATATCTTATAATATCTGATATCTGATCATTTTAGATTTAAAAAATTTTGATAGTTTAACCATTTACGTTTACGTAATGGTGTAACAAGTGTTTTAAATTGAGTTCAAATTAATTAATTTGATCCGCGTTGTTACCGATTTTTATTTGTTGATTTTTTTCTTCTTCCTTTGCTCCTAGTTCCATTACATTTGAATATATTCTCGATATTACGATTTACTATAAAATAATAAAGAATGATGTCAGTTATATATATAAAAAAAGAGAAAACATATTAATTTATAGATTATTTATTGTTTTTACTATCCGTTTAAGATTGTTTAAAAAGTATATCTTCATTTTTAATATCGTTAAATATATACTTTTAGGTTACCATAACTTTTTTAGATGAATACTCAACTTTAACCTCAAAATACTCAAAATATAATATTTAAAAGTCAAAGTATTATTTTAGTATTATAAAACCATCAGATATCAACATCATATTTTATTTATATATGAAAAACAGAGATACCAAAGTAAACCATTTGCTCTTTAATTTTCTTAAACCAACATATCCTTTAATTTGTGTGTTTTGACAAAAGAAAAGAGATTGGTGTTCAAAAAAAAAAAAAAAAAAGGCAAACCGTGAAAACCAACTAATTCAAAACAAATGAAAGCAAGCCGTTAACACTTTCGAATTATTGGTCAGTTCATTTTGGTCACTATTTTTCTTTTATTGGTTTGGTTATAGGTTTGACGTTTTAAAAGCCACCAAACCGACAAAAAATACATAATAATAAAATTCTCATAACATTAATTTTTTAGAGAGATTTTTTAATACGTCTGACGTATTAATAGATCAAGTTTTTTTAATTTTAAATATGTATATTTTTTAATTTTTATGCGATTTTATATAAATTTGATATAGAAGAACGTACAATAGTAAATAATACCATATAACACAAAAATAATTTTGGACATTATCTTTAGTCTTTAGGAATAGAAAACGTTATAATATTTGAATTTTAAAGTTAAATGACAAACTTGGATAATTTTTTTTTTTTTACACACTCTTGGATGGGTTAGGGTTTCTCTGGGTGTTCAGCTCTCTCAGGGTTGGATTATGACGCTGCCACTTGGCTGGACGTTAGACTGCCAACTCTAGAGATGCAGTTTCAGGCTCCACGATGAAGGATCTTAAGTTGAACTTAACCTCGTGGCCGGAGAGAATGCGCTAAATCATCGGGATTCTGGCCGCTTGTGTGAGGTGCTCTAAAGTTCTGTGGATCTACACCTTCAGCGCTTCTTATTAATGAAAGCTCACGTGCCGCCAGCTTATTTATACATATATATATATATATATATATATATATAGGTAAAGTCTCTCGTTAAGTATTTGAAAAGTGCCTGACTGAAACAGCAATATATAAGTTTGTATAGATCGTATATATTTATATGTAAATTATGTATATTTATATGTTAAGTTATAAGAAACGACAATGTATATTAATCCTTAAAATATGTATTTTTTATAGCAATTAGTGAATAAATAGCATGAAAATATGTATATTGGCTGATTTGTTGTATTTCATGTTAGATATACATAACTTTACATGTAAATATACACAATTTATATGTAAATATACACGATTTACATGTAAATATACACAATTTATGAAGAATTATACAATTATCGGACCGGTCAGACACTTTCCAAGTGCCTGACCGGAGACAATTCTTGTGTGTGTGTGTGTGTGTATATATTACTTTAAAGATTTAAGGCCCCGTTTACTTCGCTGATTCGAGTTTAGAATTCGAGTTGAGATGTGACTTTATGTGAGAGCTTTTTACTGTAGCAAAAAAGTTAGATGTGATTGTTTGTGAGAGCTTTTTCCTGTAGAAAAACTCAAATTCTAAACTCGAATCAGCGAAGTGAACGGGCCCTTAGGCTGTGTTTAGAATTGATTCCGTTTTTGTTTTTCACGTTTTTTTGAGAAAGAAAAAACGAAAATGTTTTCAAAACAACATTTGGCGCAATAAAGACAAAAAACAGAAATGAAAACGATTTTTTAGTTTAGTATAAAATGAGAAAAAAAATAAAAAAACTACTTTTAGTCGTTTTTTACTTTTTGTTTTCGTTTTCTCCTCTCTCAAGTAGAGAGAAAGAAAGAGAGATATTAATAGGTTTTTTTACACTAAAAATAATCATTTGATAAAACTACCAAACGCATTTTTAAAAATGATTTATGTATGAGATTGAAAATATTTTGATTTTTATTTTCATACAAAAAATAAAATTATTTTAGAATGAGTTCTAAACGCACCATTAATTTTTTTTTAATTTTTATTTTAACGAGGGGGATAATTCATATTTGCTTTGTTCATTTATAGTTTTTTTTAATAAGCTTGTTTATTTATAATTAGGATAAATTACATATTTCTTCTTTGAATTATAGGCCTTGTCACAACCAAACTTTAATTTTAGTTTTTTTCTTTTAAATTTTAACAACTCTTACAAATTTTATCCTTAAACTAATTTTTTGGTTAAAAAATGTAAGGTGAAATGTAAAAACTAACCAAAAAATTAATATTTTTAACAGATTTAATATGTATCACACAAAGAGTGTTGTTGAATTATTTTTAATATATAATTACATTGTTAGCGCATCCTAATTTAATCACACGTAATAATAAAAGTACAATTACATAGTATGAATTGTCATTTTTTTTACTAAAGAGAGGAGACAGAGAGAGAGAGTGGGAAAAGTAAGAGTGATAGGTAGTGATGGGGTGGGCCATAGCACTCCACGGCGGCGCGGGCGACATCCCACTCACTCTTCCGCCGGACCGCCGCCTGCCTCGCGAGGAAGCCCTCCACCACTGCCTCCACCTCGGCGTCCAAGCTCTCAAAGCAGGAAACTCTGCCTTGGACGTTGTCGAACTTGTGGTACATACCTATAGATACACACACACATATATGAAAATAAGCATCTTGTTTAAGTCTTTTAATTATGTTCTTATTTGGTTATTTTTGGTTTAAGCCATGCCCAGATGTTCAGATTTGTAATATATATGTCTGTTGTTGTCATGCCTATATATATATATATATATATTATGTGTGGCATATATATCCAGTCCATCTTCTTCATCTTGGGCTTTTCTTTTTTATTCTTTTTGTTATTTTTTTTTTTTAAAGGGCGTGAGGTCGTGAAAGATCATGATTCATCTTTAATTTCTTGAGTTTTATAAGGAAAGTTCCATATCTGATGATTTTGTTGAGAAGAGTGAACGTGTGTTGTCTACATGGAAAATAAATAAAGATGTGAAATAATTTATATGTATAGATTTAAGACCTAATAAATTAACTTTTTGAGTCAAGTTAGCTCTTAAAATGTGTTGAATACTATTATTTATGCTCAAACGTAACTGGTCATTGTGTAAATTTCTATATTCTTTGGGAGTTTTTCTCGTAAGATCAGGAAAATATAATTATCCGTAATTTCAATTTTTTCAGCCGTTTTCAGCTCTCGCATCTGTATCAAAAACTATATGTTTTGCATATTTTTTAAATCTTATTTAATTTTGATCAAATTCAATAGTCGGAAAATTAGTCCTATCAGTAGGACTGCCTACCGGAGACAGGCTTAATATTATTTTTGTGTATAAAAGTTGCTGTTAAAAAATATTTATGATTCAAATTTCTTCAAAAGGAATTGATGAAGATCCTCCATCAGTTTTAAGTATTTTATTTTTTATTTTCCTGCTCTGCAACGCTTATCATACTAGTTAAAAGTATAAATTGGTTTTTCCTAAGGAAGATTTTATGTTAGGCCTCTGTACTAGGTCTCTTTTTCTGATTAGTGCCCCACTTTTTGTATGGTTTCTTTTAGGTCCGTGAACTTGAGAACAATCCACACTATAATGCTGGCAAGGGATCAGTGTTAACCAGTGAAGGCACAGTTGAAATGGAAGCATGTATTATGGATGGAAAAACCAAGAAATGCGGTGCTGTTTCCGGTCTCAAAACCGTCGTTAATGCCATATCCTTGGCACGCTTGGTCATGGAGAAAACTCCTCATATCTACCTTGCATTTGATGGAGCTGAGGCATTTGCAAGGGAACAAGTGAGTCTTTCGGAATTCAGTCTCACAAACTGGTTGCTAGCGTGGTTGGTTTTAGGATTATCAGTGTTTAGTCCCGAAATTATTAGCATTGTGACAGTTTGGTACTTCTACTTTTTTGTTTTGGCTGATTAGATTAGTGTATTTATCATCAATTTTAGTACAAAGGACGAAAACTACAAAAATTATTAAGTTCAGGGATTAGGGACCAAACTGTCATCTCTTGAGAAGTTCAGGGATTGATGCAGCACCAAAATCCATTAATTAATTTTAACCTCAAATTTAGGTGACATATGTAAGGTTTAATCCAAATAACTGAAGAACAAAGTTAAAAGTTAAAAGACACATTTATCTTCATTGCAGTACAAGCTTCAATAGAAGCTGAAGAACAAAGTTAAAAGTTACACTTTTTTGTTGGACTTTCTTGTAAGGTTCTGTCTTTCTGAACTTTCTAGGGTGTTGAGACTGTGGATTCAAGTCATTTCATTACTGCAGAAAATATTGAACGGCTAAAGCAAGCAAAAGAAGCCAACAGAATTCAGGTATCTTCTTTAGCATGTTCTGTTTCTGATCAATTACCAATCTTAGCTTTCAGAACTTAATAAGCAACTTCTTTGTTGTCCCCTCCCCCCCTCTCGGGTTAAAAAAAAAATTGCATAGGATACAGTTAGTAGATATCAATGTTTTCATACACTTCTCTGACTGTGACATGGTTACTTACTGCCATAACTGTACATAGCTTGATTACACAGAACCGACTGCAAAAGCTCCGAAGAATGAGAAACTGATAGGGAACGGTGATAGCCAACTCGGGACAGTTGGATGTGTGGCAGTTGATAGCCAGGGGAATTTAGCCACTGCAACTTCCACTGGGGGATTTGTCAACAAGATGGTTGGGAGGATTGGGGACACTCCCATCATAGGAGCAGGAACCTACGCCAACCATCTCTGTGCAGTTTCCGCTACGGGGAAAGGTGAGTCCATAATCCGCGGCACGGTTGCAAGGGACGTGGCTGCTCTCATGGAGTTCAAAGGCCTTTCTCTCAAAGAAGCTGCAGCCTATGCTGTGGAGAGCGTTCCAAGAGGCACTGCTGGCTTGGTTGCCGTGTCTGCCACGGGAGAAGTCGCTATGCCTTTCAATACAGTGGGCATGCTCCGTGCCTGCGCCACCGAAGATGGCCATTTGGAGATTGCAATATGGCCTTGAAAGTAATATTGAGTAGTGTATCTTGATTAGCTCAAGTCGTTTCAACATGAGAATTTGTTTTCCGCAATGTTTTCCTGCATTAGATTTTTCTTGTTTCTGATACTTTGTCCACTATCCGCAATTTGGTTGACGAATAACACAAGAACTACTTGGTTGGAAATCTTATGTTGGGACCCTTTTGATTTTATTCCCAGGACAAAGAGAACTCGCGTGTGTCAATCATGAGTAATGTCTGGCTAGTTTTTCTCGCAGCTCTAATTTCTTCGCTTTGTTGGTAAGTTCTAGCAAAGGACCAGGAAACAACCATCATATAGTACAACAACAAAAAAAATAGAAAAAATTAAGAGTCGGTGGCATTCTAAAACAAGATTAGCAACATAACTCTCAAGACTAAAGAAAAGAGTGAAATGTTCCATCATCACAGGCTGTTACATCACTGTGAAAATCAAGCAGTGTATGGTCTTTGAGCTCCTGCGAGTTTGGATTGAAAAAACCGCTGTAACGGGAAATCTAATCTACATTGGTGTTTGGGGCCTGGGGGAAGAAAAAAAAATGTGTGATTCAGATTTTTTTTTTATTTAAAAAAAAGGTGCATTTCCCAGTGTAAATTGAGAATTGTGGTTCAAACCCGTGAAACAATCGGGTGCGCTTTCTGTGATAACAGTCTATCAATAGGGCCATTTCGCTACAATATTGCGCCAAGAATGTAATTCTGAAAAGGAAACCAAGAAGCATTTTGAAATTTCTCTCAACGTAATTAATGACTGAATTTTTCTGGCACAATGTTAACGAGGAACAAAGGGGGAAAAAATGTTTTTCTTACAACATAACTTAAAACGAGATGATAATTATAACAAGAATTGCTGAAGAAATAATTCAACAGCTGGTTAGAACTTCGGGGACATAACAGAGGTAGGGATGGGGGCCATAATTCAACAGCTGTTGCTCCGGAGCTGGGGACGGCGACCTCGCGCACCCGAGCATAGGGATGTTGACCTCGCGCGTTGAAGAACTTCATGGGCGGGTTTGACGGCAGCTTGCTTGCCGGAGACGAGGGGCGCATTTCGGGCCGACGGGGACGAGGGGCCGTCAGTTCGGGTCATGGCGCGTTCTTCGGGAGGGGTCACGGCCGCTTTGTTTGGCTTGTGGGAGAGGCCTGATGGATGCTGGTTTGGGAAGATTTGAGTTTTTTTATTTTTTATTGTTTACAAAGAAGCAAAATAAATGGCGAGATTTTGTTGTCTTTGAATTATTATTTTAGTTAGATATGATTCATAATTTATTATAATATTTATTATTAATTTTGAATGTATCTTTTATAAAAAGAAATTATAATAAATAGACTAATTTTTAAAATAATAAAAGTAAATAACCTATTTACTAAGGTGTAAAAATTAATAGGTCATCTTTAGTTTTAAAGATGTTTGTTTCTCTGTTTTAGCATTAATTATAAGAGTTTATTAAATTCCTTTTTCTCTCAATTGCCTCGCGACGGTGATCTCTCGATGGAGGCAAGAGACTGTGATCTCTTGACGAAATCGCTTGGAAGAGAGGGTGCCGAAGTCAAGAGGTCGACGGATCTCTGTCGCGGCTGCTCCGTCGCGAGGCCAAGGAGATACGATGGCGCAAGCTTCAATGGTCTTCTCTTTCTCGAGACGTTGCCGATGTTGCAGGGTTCACGACATATCCGATTTGCAAATTCTGTCAACTGCAAAAGATGGTATGAGAGAGAGTGAGATTGAGGAGGGAACCCTGAGTCAAGAGAGCTTGCTTAGTATTTTATTAAAATATTCTTTTTTTAACAAGATCACGTGATTAATTTTGTTAAAAATTTAACAGAATTTAACGAAAATAACGAGATTATACATTTTTAATTAAGTTGGTGGTCGTTTTGTAAAAAACAAAAAAAAATAGGGACGAAACTTTACCTTTTAAAAAGGTTAATAACTATTTGTGTAAATTACTTTTATATTTATTTCATTGAGAATTTTAATTTTAATATTAATATAAATATATATGTATATATAATCATATATATTGTTCAGAACATTAATCAAACGAACCGAAAAGCAAGAGGAAAAACAACCCAGAGTACTCCCAAAAGAGAGGCACGCTCATCAGAGGCAATTTCTATAAGTAGGGGCATTTTTGGAATTTCATTAGCCGTAAATTTTCCTATTTAATCCTCTTTTCAAATTTAGACCTATCAATTTTTAATTCTTTGTCAGGTTGGTATGTTTTCCTCCTCCTCCGATTCACAAAAGTTGTGGGAAAGTAAGGTACCATTTCCCCACATTAGAGACACGTGGCAGCAATCTGAGGAGAGTGTAATCCGTGGCACGGTTGCAGGGGACGTGGCAGCTCTCATGGAGTTCAAAGGCTTCTCTTAAGGAGGCTGCAGCCTATGCTGTGGAGAGCACACCTAGAGGGACTTCTGGCTTGGTTGCCGTGTCTGCTACGGGAGAAGTGACCATATCTTTCAGTACGCTGGCATGTTCCGAGCCTACGCGACCGAAGATGGTTACTCGGAGAATGGATTATGGGCTTCCATTATACATATACTAGAGGAGATGACGAGATTCATTATTCATATTACAGTGCAATGAACAGTATTTTTTCTGTTTTAATCTTGCTTTTTTTTTTTTTATGAAATTTTTATTCACGTTATGTCCTGTTGAGTGTAAATTTATTATATTACCCTTTACTTCAGATTTTTTTTGTTTCTATTTGCTGTGACCGTTTTGGTCATTTACTGATGCTTTTGGTTTTTTTCGTTTGTTCCTTTTTCATTTGTTTATGTTTACTTCTTTCTGTAGTCGTCTATCTCTCTCTTTCTTTTGTTTTCTTCTGTAACCTTCTACAGCTCTTTTCTTTTTCGAGACTCAACCTGAGTTTTTTTTTTCTTTTCCGTTTGTTGATTTCGATGATTTTTTCTTCCTTTCTTTCTGCAGTCATTTATCTCTTTCGTTTTTTTAGTTCTGCAATCTTCCATGGCTTCTTTTTTTCCACTCAGATTGGGTTTTTTTTTCTTTCTTCCGTTTCTTTTCTTCTGCAACCTTCTAGATATGTTTTTCTTCTTGCGTACTTAGATTAAGTAGGGTTTTTTTTTTCGTTCGTTGGTTTCTACGATCTTCTAGATCTGTGTTTCTTTTTCTTTGTTTCTGGATTTACTTTTCTCTCTTCCGTTTTTTCTCTTCTGCAACCTTTTAGATATGTCCATTTTTTCAAATTTTTGGCTAAATTTTTTCGTTTCTCATATTTCTTCTTTCTGCAACTTTCTAGATCTTTTTTTTTATTTCTCAGTCAGATTTTTTCGTTTTTCATCTTCTTTCTTTTTTGCATATATATATTCTTTGATGTTTTATGTTTTATGTTTTATGTTTTTTTTTTTTGGTTGTATATGCATGGTACTTTTTTGTTTCATTGCGCTATTTGTTAGCTTCGTCTTTCATTTCGTTGATTATTTTTGTTTTGATTTCATGGGTTTGGTCATTTTTTTTTTCAGATCTATGTTCTTACTAACTTTTTTTAGGCTGTTTGGTCATCTACTTTAGATCTATGTTCGTTTTTCATGTTGTTTTGTTTATATTTTTTAATTTATTTGTTATTCGGCTCTTATATTTGTGAAAAAAATTTAACTTTTTTTTTCATAATTTCAAAATTTTTTATCCATGTTATTTATTTTTTCATCCCTGTTTTTATTACTATATTTTGATTTATTCATATTAATTTGACCAAATCTCTAATATTTGTCGTGATCTAAATGTATTTTTATAATCTTTTACTCTGACACCTGTATTTTTTATTTTTTCATTTTGTATAATATGTATCCAAAATATAACTGTCTGTTATTTATTGGTTACATTTTGCGGTGGTCTTCATGCAGTGTAACGGCTGTTGTTAATTAATCATTACTTCTATTGCTTTCTGTTTGCAGGGATTTGTATCCGAAATTAAGCAAAACATTGGTAACTTTTGGTATATATATTGTATGTTAATTTTTTACTCTTTCTTTGTCTTCATCTTTCAGCTAATATTATTTATCATGTTCTATTCTCTCTGCTTTTTCACCCTTTAAAAACCTTAATGATACTACCCATTTCTTACTAACCTTACCGCCTCCTTTATATTCCTTTGCTCTATTTCTGCTGCTCAGTAATTTTGGCTGCTTTCTTTGATCTATCGTTTTGCCCGTGGGTCGTTGAATCAGGTATTCACTTTTTCAATTTACTTTGGTTGATTCGTTCTAGATTATTAATTTATAATGTTATGTTTGTTCGTTATATGAAATATTTTATATTGTACTTTACTTTTTTCCTTCTCTATTGTACTCTCAGTCATTTATTTCTATTCTAATTTGATTAACTGGGATTTTATATTTACAAAGTTTTCTAAATCTTATTAAGATATAATGTCTTTCTTTATCAAAAATTTGGTTTTTAATATCCAAATATTTTATTCGCTTCTGGTTATGATGATGTTATATTTCATTTGTTGTTTATATGTGCCGGGTAATTGTCACTACAGATATTGCTATCATTGATGTTGCCCTTATTATTTTGGACTTATGCCAATATATTTTAATTTGTCTTTTGTTTTAGTTTTACTATAGTTGTATTTATAAAAGCTGCTTTTATCTATGATACTATTTTGTACATAGCCGTTTGTTTCCTCTGCAGTTTACTGTTTTTCTTCTTCATTGTATTTTTGGTCATTTACTGTTATTCTTAATTTATTAACTGACATATGTTATTTATACAGCGTTCTAAATCTTATTACAACATAATGCCTTCCTTTATCAAAAACTCGGTTTCTTATATTCAAACATTTTATTCTTCTCCGGTTATGATGATGTTATATGTCATTTGTTGTTAACATGTGCTGAGTAATTGTTATTACATATATGGCTATCATTGATGTTGCCCTTATTATTTTAGGGTTATGCCAATATATTTTATTTTCATAGACACCTTAATACTGTAGTTGGTAACCATGTATATTGCCAGATTTTGTTTCAATTACTTATGGTGTATATTCTTTACAACAAATGAATATAACCTCAACCAAATATATACTAAATTTTCTTACCTATGGCATAAACTCCTTAATAATGTAGATGACAGCCGTGTATATTGCTAAATTTGTATCCAATTATTTAAGGTATATGTTCTTGATAATAAATGATTATAACCTGAACTAAATATTTATATATAATCTTATATTTTCCTAAATGTTTCTTCATATATTTATAATCTCTAATCAATTTACAGTATAATATAAAGCTCTTTTTTTTTTGTACACTGATTTAATTTATGTATATGATATATTAGTATAACTAGGTATATTGCACAAACTGTTTGATTCTTACTCTTTTTTATATTGCTCTATTACTTACTCCTCTGTTTTTTCTTGCCGAGTTCTGTATATGATATTATTTTGTACTTCTCTGTTTGTTTTTCTTGCGTTTCTCTATTTTTTCCATTTACTTCATTCACGGCTAAAGTTATGGTTTTAACTTATATCTTTCAGATTTTTTTAGTAAACACTGAAATATTTCCTTTTCCTTAATATATGTATAATATTATATATTGCTATTATAGGATATACTATTTTTTTTATGGCATAAACTCCTTAATAATGTAGTTGGTAGCCATGTATATTGCCAGATTTCGTTTCAATTACTCATGGTATATATTCTTCACAACAGGTGAATATAACCTGAACCAAATGTATACTAAATTTTCTTACTTATGGCATAATTTTTCCTTCCAGTCCACCTTTGGTCATTCACTGCTATTCTTATTTCATTCACTAACGTTTGTTGCCTGCGCTTGACTATTCTTTGTTTCCAATCTATTTTTGGTCATTCACTGGTATTGTTACTTTAGTGACTAACGTTTTATATTTATACACTATTCTAAGCCTTACTACAAATTAAAGTCTTTCTTTATCAAAAATTTAGTTTTTTATATTCAAAAATTTAATTCTCACAATTATAATGCAGTTTTATTTTTATTGTTAACATGTGCCGGGAAATAAGCTACAAGTTTGTGTGAGGAAACATTAGAAGACGGAATCCAAAATTTTTCTCACTAGGGCATGAAATAACTCAAAATTCTAAATTTATGATGTAATTGAGACATAAATGTGTATATAAATTTTTTTACCGATTTTGTTATATTTATTTTCAGGAAGCAATAATAGTTTTCTTTTCTTTCAATACATGTATAATAATACATATTATTGTTCATAACAATATTACTTTCCTTTACTTCATTGCCGTTTATCACCTACTAAAACAAAATATATAGCAAATAAAAACAGGAACAAAAAAATTGAATTGTATCAATCCAAATAGCTGGGCTCGAAACAACAACAAAAAAATTGTGGCATATCAGTGCCAATGGTTGTAGCCGAACCCAACATAATACAATCCAACAGTTTTTAACATAATAATACCCTTAACATTATACATGTTCGTTTGTTGTTTTTTTCCCTAAAAATTTCAGTTGTTTTTATTTTACATTTTACTTACTATATTTTATCTTTTTTTCTAAATATGTTTCAATTGCTTTATTCTTATAGTTTTTGATTGATTCAATGTGTGTATGTAGCATATTAGTACAATTAAGTGTATTCTAAAATATATTTATTTTATTCTCTTTTTTATATTTTGTTTTTATGTGGTAATAAATTATTTCTCTATTGTGTTAATTCTAAGCAGATTTGGTCTTTTCTTATCTCCATATTGTACTGTAACGCTTGAAAATCAATCATTTCCTGATCTATCTTCATAGCAAAGCATCATTTCTATATATATTTTGATTTGGTTAGCTGAAATTTACTATTTACACAGCATTCCAGGTATTATTAAAATTTTATGTCTTTATTATTTCAATATTTATTTATGACATTAGATATGATTGCTATTAATAAGACTAAATATATTTATATACTTTATCTATAATAAAATATTTTTTTTTTACTTTATAATATAATATTGTAGGATACTATACATGTTTATAAACTATTAATTTCTTCTCATATTTTACTTATGGTATTATTATTACAAAATATTTATACATATAATATTTTTATTTCTGAAAGTCTATATTTAGTTTATATATGTCATATTGTTTTATATCATAATAATTCTGTAATATTCATTCATTAATTAAAAAAGTCTCATAAATATTTACTTATCATATTATGTACATTTTATTTATCATATTTGTTAGATAAATTTGTTTATTCTGTTTTGTCTAATATAGTAATCATGCTTATTCATATGTCATAATCTTTTCTAATATAAATATAAATTTTACAAATTAATTTATTAAATCACAATGTATTGTAATACACAGATGGAGCCGAAAAAAAAAATAAAAAAATGCTCATAAAATCTAACTACCGCGTACGTCGTATCATCTCACATATGGACGAGGATTCAACAGTTGTAAATACTGATTACTCAAGTAAATCAAGTTCTGGTACAAGAGATTCATTCATACTGATCCCTCGATCCAGAGTTGATGTGATGCAACATATGTCCCAAACTGAAAGCAGACATATGCTACATATGTCTGAAACTGAAAGCCAACCTATGCAACAAATGTCTGAAACTGAAAGCAGATCCTCTGAACAAGTCCATGCATCAGCATTTGAAAACAACACACAAAATCGTAAATCTCTTACTTATACTAAATAATAAATTTTTTGAAGAAAAAAAATTATTTATAATAGTTTCACAAACTGATCTAAATTTTTTTTCTTAGGTGATACTAATATGTACATCGACTTTGAAAACTGTTCTTATATCTGCCATTATTGTGGTGCTCTTTTTTGGCTTAATGAACGAATCAAAAGAAGTAACCCAGCTAAATTCAATCTTTGTTGTAGACAAGGAAAAATTAGAATACCTTTTATTAAACATATTCCTTCTATACTATATAATCTATTAGATTATTATGGAGGGTCATTACACATTTTTAAAAAAAATATTAGAATTTATAATTTCATGTTTGCATTTACATCATTTGGGAGTAACATAGAAAATTTCCCAAAAAGCTCTATCGGCCCTTATATTTTTAAAATAAGTGGACAAATACACCATCTGATAGGATCTCTTCTTCCAACTGATAATAATCCTCCTAGATTTGCACAACTATATATATATATATATAATACGAAAAATGAAATTGAAAATCGAATGGCTTCATTCTCATTTAAAAATGAATCAAAAGATTTAATAAAAATAATAATTGAACATTTAATTACAATGTTAGATAATACAAATAAATTAGTAAAAATTTTCCGAATGATAAGAGATAGATATGAAGAAGATAAATTACCATCTATGAAATTGAGACTTATAAATCGAAGAAATACAGATAATAATCAATATGAATTACCAACTTCAAATGATATAGGTTGTTTAATAGTTAGAGATGTTGGTGAATACGAACAAGGAAGAGATATTATAATTGAAGATAGAATAAATTCTTTACAAAGAATTACAAAATTACATCCATCTTATATGTCTCTTCAATATCCATTATTGTTTCCTTATGGAGAAGATGGTTATAGAACAGATTTAAAATATAATGTAAATAACACAAATAACACATACAAAAGAAAAAGAATTTCTATGAGAGAATTTTATTGTTATCAATTACTAGAACATCAAAATCAAAGTGATATCCTATTTAGAAGTGGAAGATTATTACAACAATATGTAGTTGTTGCATATGCCTGTGTAGAAGAAGATATATTTGATTACATTAGAAAAAATCAAAAAAATTTGAGATCTAAATTTTATCAAGGAATTCAAGATGCTATTACAAAAGGAGATACAAATGCACAGGCAATAGGTAAAAGAATTATTCTTCCTTCCAGTCATATTGGAAGTCCCAGATACATGATCCAAAACTATCATGATGCAATGGCAATTTGTACATATTATGGAAATCCTGATTTATTTATAACATTTACATGTAATCCAAAATGGCCTGAAATTACTAGAGCTTTAATAAAAATACCTGGTTCTAATTCTGTAGATGGACCTGATATTATTACAAGAGTTTTTAAAATGAAATTAGAACATTTTTTATCAACAATAAAAAATGAAAATATCTTTGGAAGAATTGTAGCAGGTTAGTACATTTTTTCTAGATTTATTTTCTTTTTATCTATAAATATTAAATCATATTATTTAATACTTATACTAAATATATCTAAAATAAATTTTCTGTTCAAATTTTGTAGATCTGTACGTAGTAGAATTTCATAAACGGAGTTTGCCACATTGTCATTTCCTGTTTTGGTTACATACCGGCGATAAACTACATGATCCATCAAAAATTGATAAATTTATTTCCGCAGAAATTCCTGACCCTCAAAAAAACAAAATAAAATACAATGTTGTTGCTGAATTTATGATGCATGGACCATGTGGACTAGCAAAATCAGCTGCTCAATGTATGAAAAATTCAGAATGTTCTAAAAAATTTCCGAGACAAATAAAAAATGAAACATATATCGAAGAAAATGGATTTGTCAATTATAGAAGAAGAAATACAAATTTCTATGTTGAAAAAGATGACATTAAATTAGATAATAGATATCATGTCGTTCCACATAATATAGATCTGTGTCTTAAATATAATGCTCACATTAATGTAGAAATCTGTTCTCAGTCGATGCTTATAAAATATTTATTTAAATATCTAACAAAAGGACCTGATAGAATAAGAGCAGTCATAGAAGAAAATATTTGTACAGAAAAGTGTGGAGAAATTATTTATGAAGAAATAGATGAAATAAAAAACTATATTAATTGTAGATACATAACACCTTATGAAGCATTATGGCGCTTATATGAATATCCAATACATCATACAAACCCAGCATTCAACGTCTATTAATACATTTACCAAAAATGAAAAACATAACATTCAGATCAAACCAACATCTAATTGATATAATGAAACAACCAAATATTCATAAAACAACTCTAACCGAATGGATGGAAACAAACAAAACTGATATCAATGCTACAAATTTAACTTATAATGAATTTCCAACTAAATATGTTTGGAATAGTAGGTATAAATATTGGTCTTCTAGACAAACAGGACATACAATAGGCCGATCATATTATATTCATCCAAACTCTGGAGAATTGTATTATCTAAAATTATTACTAAATCATCGAAAAGGAATAACAAGCTATGAAACTCTTCGAACTATTGATAACATAACACATGGAACATACCAGGCAACATGTTATGCATTAGGTTTATTAGGAGATGATAGAGAATGGGAACAATCCATATTAGAAGCTTCTTTTTGGTCTACATCGTCACAACTATGACATCTATTTATTATTATATTGTTATTTTGCAATGTAAATAACCCATTGAAATTACTTGAAAAAAATTGAAAAGTTATGACTGATGATATCTTACACAAAATTAAAAAAAATTTTAACAACCCGTATTTTGAAATACCAGAAAATGAGTTATATAATTTTATATTATATGAACTAGAAAAATTATTAAATCTAAACACATCAACTTTAGCTCATTTTAATCTACCACTTCCTACTAGTTCACTAATAAATGATTTAAACAATAAAATTTTAAGAGAAGAACTTAATTATGATATAAATAAATTAAAAATAGAAAATTCTTTATTAGTAGAAAATTTAAACAATGAACAACGAATTATTTACCATAAAATTTGAGAATCCATTATTGATAAACAAAACAACTTATTTTTTATTTATGGCCATAGAGGAACTGGAAAAACATATTTGTGGAATACAATTATAACAAAAATTAGATCTAATAATGAAATAATTCTTGCTGTTGCATCTTCAGGAATAGCATCATTATTATTACCTAAAGGAAGAACTGCATATTCTAGATTTTGAATACCACTATCAATAGATAAATTTTCAACATGTCATATAAAACAGGGAACTCAATTAGCACATTTAATTGAAAAAACATCATTAATTTTATGGGACGAAACACCTATGACTAATAAATATTGTTTTGAAGCATTAGATAAAACACTCCAGGATTTACGAAGCAATTTGGATCAACCATTTGGTGGAATGACAGTTATTTTAGGAGGTGATTTTTGACAAATCTTACCTGTTTTACCTACAGGAACAAAAGAACACATAATAGATGCATGCATAAATAATTATTATTTATGGCCACATTTTCAGGTTTTAACATTAACAGAAAATATGCGATTAAAACATTTTAATACAACATCAGAAGAAAAAAAAGAGATTGAAAATTTTTCAAATTGAACATTAGATATAGGAAATGGTACTGCTGAAGGAATAAAAGATTAAGAAAATGAAGATATTACATGGATAAAAATACCAGAAAAATACTTTGTAGATTTTGACCTAGATCCAATTGACAAAATGAGAACATTAATATTCGATAATTTCAACAACAATTTTAATAACATTGATTACTTAAAACAACGCGCAATTGTAAAACTGAAAAATAAAACTGCTGACTATATAAATAATTATATATTATCTTTAGTACCTAATGAGGTAAACACTTATTATAGTTATGATACAATAATGCCTTCATCAGAAAACATAGAAGAACTAAACCTCTTATATCCTCAAGAATTTTTACACAATTTAAATTTTAACGATTTACCACCACATGAACTAAATCTTAAACTTGGAACTCCAATAATGCTTCTAAGAAACTTAAATCAATCTACTAGACTATGCAATGGAACAAGACTTATCATAACACAATTAACAAATAAAATAATAGAAGAACAGATCATTACTTCAAATAATATTTTTGAAAAAGTTTATATTCCAATAATAGAAATGACTATACATGAATCTAAATGGCCATTTACTTTAAAAAGATGACAATTTCCTATAAAGATATGTTACGCAATGACAATAAATAAAAGTCAGGGACAATCTTTGAATAAAGTTGGACTATTTTTAGAAAATCAAATATTTAGCCATGGTCAATTATATGTTGCTTTATCCAGAGTAACTAATCCAAAAGGATTATATATATTACTTAATGATTCAAACAACAATTATCCTAATCATATAAAAAACATTGTCTACAAAGAAATCCTACTTAACATCACATAAATAAATACATAAAAAATATATACTATCTTATATTATTCATAATATTAAAATTTTTTAAGTATAACATTTTTAACAATAAACTCAATAAAAATATTTATCATTATAACAACATCTTATTTGCTTTTTTCAGGACTTACAGAAAATGACAACACCTATTCGTGCACTAAAACCAATTGAAGTGTATGAAACAATACAAGCACGAGTATGCAGAGTATGGACAAACAACGATTTTGTCACAGGACGTCTGATAAGCCTTGACTGTATTCTGGTTGATGAAGAGGTACTAAAATTTTAAAATATTATATTACATATTATTTTATATAACGTTTGTTAATATTGAATAAATTTTTATCTTTATTATTTATTTACAGCATGAAGCAATTCATGGAACAATTCGAGCACGTGATTCGGACTATATTTCTCAAAAAATTGAACAAGGCAATATATACAATATTAGTAACTTTTATGTTACTGAAAATAAACCAACATACAAAGTCGTTCCGCACAGTGCTATGATCCAATTTGCACGAGCAACATCCTTTACTCCAATTATACGTGCCATATATCCCATTTCACAAATTCTACTTCATAGAATTCAATCAGCTATATCAAAGAATAAATAACACTGAGATATTAACAGGTAATATATGTTACTTAACTTATTTTATTATTATTATAAATATTTCTTGAATATTTATTTACAAAATTTCCCTATTTATATATAATATTAGATGTTATTGGAGTATTAACAAGTGTGCAAGCACTCGAACATACACATGTCAACACCAGACCAACAACACGGCAGTCTATAACGATACAAAACATCAGGTACAATAAATTTATGCATTGTTTCCTCACATTTACTATTCATTACAACTATTTAACGTGAATACAATATTTTTCCAGTTTTATGATTCAATTTTATTAATCATTTTTATGAACTACATTTTTTCAACAGAAATGAACAACTATAGGTAAGCTTATGGGGACATAAAGTCGATAAATTTGATGAGAATGTACTTAAAACACCTAAGGCACCAGTTGTGGCAGTTTTCTCAGCAATGTTGACGAAGCAATATCTAGGTATTTTTAACATTACTTTATTATAACATTTTTATATACATATATAAAAAAATATAGCATACATTTATTATCTACTTTATTATATTTTTAGGTAACTCATATGTTTCGAGTACATCAGCAATAATTTTCTATATTGACCCAGACATCCCAGAAACAACAACGTTAAAGACAAGGTAAACACATATATATAAAAAAATATATTCTAATAAATTTATCATATTACATAATCAAAAATTTTATTTATATTTTCCTTAACTTATTCGTACTTTTATACATACAGATTTTCCCATCAAAATCAACAAATTGAATTCCTACCACCGCCAAAAACACATATCCAAACAATTGAAGAACAAATATCAGCAAACAGAAGAACAATAAATGAACTCAAAACATTGGATGCACAAAATAATCTGGTTAGTACTGTTAACTTTCCTATTATTTTTTTACTACACTTAGTAAAAAATTTAAAACCACAATATTCTATCTTTTATGCAGGGTGGAAAATTCACTGTAAGAGCGACCATAGTAAAGTTTTCAACATCTCAAGGATGGTTCTACAATTCTTGCCCAGATGTTATCGACAACTAAAACAGGCAAGAATGGATTTGTGGTGCGACAGTCATGGCCACATAAAATCAACACCATCTCAATAGTAATTAAATTTATTACCATACCATTTTTATTTATTATATATCTTTATTTACTTTAACGAAAAATTAATAACATTAAAAAAATATTTATATATATTTTACAGGTATAGATTAATAATCCAAATTGAAGATCATACTTGAGACATGAAAGTTATCGCTTTTGGCAGAACTGCTCAGGCATTAATAAAAAAACCATGTTCTGCACTAACAATTGACGAAGGCTTTACCGATCCATTTATAATACCACAAGCTATTGATCAGATCCGAGGACAATCAAAAATCTTCCAAGTCTTCTTTCAACAACGAGGCACCCAAATGAGCACATTAATTTCTAAAATATTTGAAGACATCCATGTTCCATCGCCGCCACCAAAACAGTTAACTGCAGGAACAGAAGATCCACAAAGGTAAATAATATTTTTTAAATTTTTTATCAACTATACATAAATAATATTTATATTATATTGATCACAATTTTAAAAATCTTCTCATTTTTCAGCCCACGGGCAATACTATCATCACAGCTATCAACACCAACCGCATTTGATCCACACACTCCAACACTAAAAAAACATGGTACAAGGTAAGCCACATTTAACACAACAAATATTATCAATTAATTTAAAAACATGTCTACAAATTATTCCATTTTTTCAGCCCTGAATCAAGAACAACAAGACAATCTGCAAAACGTCCAAAAACAAGGTAATATAAATATTTTTATAATATTTATTTCATACTATATATTTTAACCATCTTTATTTTTCTTTAACACTTATATTTACAGCCGATTTTTCCATTTTTATATTTGCAGCTGAAAGAAATGAAATGCTCAAGAACCACAACAGCATTGTTTTTTATTTTGTACAATCTGTGTATATATAAATATTATAAATAATACTACTATATAAATCTGTATAAATATATTTGTACAAATTTTAGATCTATCATATAATACAATATTGTATAATATATGTATATATAAATATATTTTAAATACAACTATCATATAATATAATAATGTATTCCGCAGCAACGCGCGGAATACATGCTCGTGTAGTACTAAATTACGGTGTTTACGGAGTTTATCTCGATTTGAGAATTTTTTTCCCTGCAATGATGGTACAACACTTTTTTTTTTTATTTTTTTTTTTTTTTTTTTTTTTTTTTTTGCCCCTTTTTTGGGGGTTTCGCCCTTTTTTTTTTTTTTTTTTTTTTTTTTTTTTTTTTTTATGCACGCTTTCATGCGGCATTGCCCTATTTTGTCTACCATATGCAAATTGGTTGATAATAATGCAATAAACTATTTAGTGATCAAATCTTGTATGCATCTTTTCTTTTCCTTTTGGTGCCATATTTTGTAAATTTGTAATCATAGAGAGGTTTTGTGGAGGTTTGTTCCATCAGTTGTTTTTTAGGTGATTGTTAAGTTTTCTATTAATCCTAAAAATATAGTCTGAATTTTATTCTCATCCCACTTTAATCTTGACTTTTAAAACGTTTCAAACTTAACTTTTATCAAACAATTTATTTCATTTTTAATTCTTTTTATTTGTGTTAAAAAGAGAATAAAATATGCATGCGATGCTGGCATAAATAATACTCAGCTGATGGAAAATCCAATTGACACTAAATGATTTACAAACAGGTCTAACTTAATTAGCTATCATCATGTATATATGTTATCTCGTTTAATATTCGACTGTCAACTTATACAACTTGTAAATTCTTGTCTTGCCAAAAAGAAATTGTAGATTCTAGGATTAATTCTCTTATTAATTTGGTCAATTCTGAACTAACACATATTTATTGGTCCGTAAAATGCATTTCGGACTCTTTCGTAACATTTTTTTTTACATTTTAAGGAAGAAATTACAATCACACAAATTCAATTTTGGTCTCTAAATTTTAATAGAAGTCGCATTTCAGTTCTTTTATGTTGATAATATAATGGTTACTCTAATATTTGCCTATCAATGGGTACCATTGTTTTAACCGTAAGATATTTAATCTAACGGTTGTAATAAATTAGATAGTTGATCAAAAAAATTTAGGGTAATTGATAATATAAAATTCTTTTCATGCCACATTATCAAATTTATATATTTGATAGTAACCACTGATGAAAAAATAATCATTAAAAACTCATCCATATATATGTATTAAAGTTTACAAGTACTCATTGAGAATTCTAATTATTAGCATAAGAGTCTATGCATACGCGCGCATATGATATTTGTCATAGTTTAAGAATTAGTTATAATATCATATTATTTATTGACTAATTTAATATTAATGTTTGTTAAGTTGTGGAGTCTAATTAATTGTTCTTATTGTCTTATACAGAGAAGTAAAGAAAATGCAAAGTTGTGAGTTATACGACTTTTTTTTAAACTTTTTTATTAAGACGAATTTTTATAAATTCTCTGTGTTGATTTTACTTAATTTTATTGCTCTTAGTTACGTAAAATTAGAGATCCATGATTTAGTAAGTAGGCTCTTGGTTGTATTACTTTTGAATCTATTCTTCCTTCTTTTATCTCTCTACTGTCATTTCTGTGATGTTGAGAGTTTCTTGCTTCCTAACCTTTTTTTTTTTTTTTTTGGTGGAAACTTCCTAGATATTTATCTCCCAATGTTTTGAAAATTTTTGTAAGGAAAGGGAAAAACTATCTAAGAGTGTTTGTTTTCCACCATTTAATGAGATAACAATGGGAATACATATCTATATATGGTTTTAATGAATACTCAAATATTTATTTATTATTGGATATTACTTTAATCTTAAAATATTAAACTGACGGTTGTAATAAATTAGTAGTTAATAAAAAAATTTATGACAATTAATGAAATTTGATTCCTACCACTCAATACTATTAAATTTTTATATTTGATGGATGGCCACCATAGAAACATAACCATTAATAAAAACCCGTCTATATATAATGTGTGTGTGACGTAGGGTGGGGGCAAGAGTGTAACTTCACTGATTTTAATTCAGTATATTAAAGAGTTTAGTGCATTAGTTATAAACTTTTGACAAAGAGTAGTTATATTTGCACGTCAAAGATTCATAAACGTCCTCACTAATTAATGGTAATCTAATAAATATTTAAAAAATCTATCTTTTTATAGATTTAATTTTCATAATACCTAATTTAACCCTTTCATACCCCCATCTAATTTTAGTCTTGATTTGATTTATAAAATAATATAATCCCTTCTAACTATTAATATTATATTTTCTTTTTTGAAATTAATACAATTCATTTTACCTTTATTTATCAATTGTCTTCATCTTATTTCCTCATTCTTATTCTTCCTCTTCGAATAAGGAAGCACAAGAACACCTCTTCGGGATTGATCCTCACAAAGTTATTCCTTTGATTACTTTGGCTAATTATATCGCTAATAGGCAAAACTAATGTAGATTTATTTTTCGCTTCTTGTTTTCAGGTTGATTTTAGTTTAGTATAAAACAAAAAGTGGGGTATGTTTTTTTATTCTTTTGAAAAATACTTTCTAATTATAGTTAATCGGGTGTATGCTCTTTTATTTATGTATTTAAATATTATGTCTATTTATAATTAATGTGGAAGTATGTTAATGGGTTTTAATATTATTTTAGTACAAGATAAAATTGTAATAAATATAAATTATGATTTGATGGGGATATTAATAAATTTAGTGGGTGCAAATATAAATACTCTTTGACAAATATAGTTGTGGGTCCAATATTACATACAAAATACCAAGCAATTTTCCTTTGAAAAAACCAAACTCCCAGGTTATACATTGATAGCAACTTGTCTGAGCTGGTCGCGTTCGTTCTTTTCTCTGTTGTTTTCTGCTTGGTTTCATGGAAATGTTCCTCGTTCAGCAGAGAAAAAACAAAAAAAGTGGTTCCACTTCTAACTTCTTCACGGATTTCAATAAGAAATTAAGAAAAATGCATACTTTGAATTAATAATAGACTACATAGATTAGAGGGGGGAAAATTAAACACGTATATATTAGAGAAAAATGTAGAATATAAATTAACTATGCTTTGTAATGGTGCATCTGGATAATGCACCTATACATGTTTAACTAAAATATCTTATAATATCTGATGTCTGATAATTTTAAATTTAAAAAATTTTGATAGTTCAACAATTTACGTTTATGTAATGGTGTAGCAAGTGTTTTAAATAGAGTTCAAATTAATTAGTTTGATGCACGTTGTTACTGATTTTTACTTGTTGTTTTTTTTTTTTTTTTTTTTTTTTTTTTTTTTTTTTTTTTTTTTTTTTTTTTTTGTTCCTAGTTGCATTACATTTCAATAAATTGTCGATATCACGATTTACTAGAAAATGATAAAGAATGATGTCAATAATATATTAAAAAAGAGAAAACATATTAATCAGCGAAAAAAAAAAACAAAAGAGATAAATATATTATTTTGTGAATTATTTAGGCTGTGTTTGAAGTTATTTTTATTTTTCACGTTTTTTGAGAAAAAAATGAAAACGGGAGAGAAACAGCGTTTTGCACAATTAAAGACAAAAAATAGAAATGAAAATGATTTTTTAATTTAGTGTAAAATAGGATTTTTATTTCCGTTTTCTCCTCTCTCGAGTAGAGAAAGAGAGAGAGATATATATATTAATAGGTTTTTTATACTCACAACAATATCTTGATAAAACTACCAAATATTTTTTGAAAAATAATTTGTGTCTGAAATTGAAAACGTTTTCATTTTTATTTTCATACAAAAAATAAAATCATTTTAGAACGAATTTCAAACGCACCCTTATCTTTTCTATTGTCCGTTTTAAGTTTGTTTAGAAAGTAAATCTTCATTTTCTATTATCGTCAAATATATATCTTTATATTGGATTAAATATACAAATTCATATTTTCTTTAGGATAACACTCAATTTTAACCTCAAAATCCTAAAAAAAACCATTTTTAAAAAGTTAAAGTATTATTTTAATCAATTTTATATACTAAGTCTCAAAGCAAACAGGTGGTGTTCAATTTTTTTTTTTCACTTCTTCCTTTCACTTTTTATCTTAAAAAATCTCTTAAAGTAAACTGGTCTTTTTTAATCGTTTCTTAATGCACCGCTTGACTTTTCTTGCTAGATGAGCCACAATTTGATTTGTTTTGTGTTCATTTTACAAATCAAGTCATAATTTAAAATTATGTATGTGAGAGAAAAATACTGTAATAATAAAATTAAATTTAAATTTTTGTAAGAAATAATATTGTGGTGAGAAAAAATACTTGTGAAATGAATAAGTTAGATTAACTTTGCTTTCTTCTTCTCCACATTCGTCATATTAAGTCTCAAAGCAAACATGTGGTGGTCAATCTTTTTTTTTTTTTTGTACTTTTTGCCCTTCTTCCTTTTCACTTCTGACCTTAAAAAAAGCTCTCAAAGCAAGCTGGTCTCTCTTAGGTCTCATTCATTTCACTAATTTGAGTTTTCAATTTTAGTTGTGTTACAGTTAAAAGTTTTCATAAAATGTCACATTTAACTTTTCTGTTACGGTGAAAAGCTTTCATATAAAATTACATCTTAGCTCAAATTGAAAATTTAAATTCGCGAACTAAACGAGGCCTTAATTATTTCTTAATGCATCGCTCCACTTTTCTCCACCATTTGGTTTATTTTAGATGGACTTTACTTTCTTCTTCTCCACGTTCGTCTTTAATATTATATAAAATACTAAATATCAACATCATACATAATATATATATACATATACATATATATATATATATGAAAAGCAGAGATAGCAAAGTAAACCATTTCTCTTTGATTTTCTTAAATCAGCATATCCTTTTAGTTTGTGTTTTTTGACAAAAGAAAAGAGGGTGGTCGGTTTTGAATTATTGGTCGGTTTCATTCATTTTGATCAAGATTTTTTTTTTATTAGTTTGGTTATCAGCTTGATGTTTTAAAAGCCGCCAAATTGACAAAACATACATAATATGAGATTCTCATAACATGATTTCTATTAGTCAATATAGAAGATTGTAAAAATAGTAAAGAAGACGATATAACAATAATAATTTTGGACATTATCTTTAGTCTTTAAGAGCAGAAAACTTTATAATATTTGTATTTTGGAGTTAAAGAGAGACTTGGATAAATCTTTTTTCTCTCTCTTGGGTGGGCTAGAGTTTTTTTTGGGTATTCAGCCCTCTTAGGGTCGATTCCAACGCTGCTGCTTGGCTGGCCATCAGACTTCCGACCTTAGAGTCGTGCTGGAGAAGAGGTGTTGGATCATCGGGGTTCTAACCGCTTGTGTGAGGCACGTTCATAGTTCTGTGGGTCTGCAGCTTCAGAGTTTCTTGTTAATGGAAGCTCACATGCCACTAGCTTTTTTTTTTTTTTTTATAAGAAAAATTAGCTAAATGATTTTTTTTTACCACCTCTTTTTATAAATAGTCGAACTTCTTTCTTTTTTGTTTATAAAAATAGCCGTTTTGTTTATAAGAGTCAATCAGTGATTGATTAAAAGTTAATCAATTATTTACCATGGTTAATCAGTGATTGACCCAAGATCAATCAATGATTAACGAATTCATTATTAATTTATTAATAGTTTATCTATATAATTTATTAATTTAAATTGATTAATTACTAAATGATTTTAGTTAATTATTAATTGATATTGATTAACAACAAAGAATCATTAAGTTAATCAATAATAAACTAAAGTCACTCGTTGATAGACCATTAAGGTAATTAGTAATTGACCGCTAAATCAATTAATTATAGACTGCTAAATCAATTAGTAATTGACCATTAAATTAATAAAAATGACTATTTTTATAATTTTACAAAACTTCAGCCATTTATGAAATAAATGCTTAAAAAAAGTTGTTTGTGCTAAAATTTCTTTTATATATTTTACCATAAAGATTTCATTTTTTTATTTTAATGAGGGAGATAATTCATATTTGCTTTATTTACTCATAATCATTTTTTTTTTTTTGGTAATAAGCTTGTTTATTTATAAGATTATTATCATTGATGCCTCTAAACATTAAGTTCATTTTTAGTTTGCCCTTTAAACTTTAAATTGTTTTTACTTAACCCCTTATGTTTGGATAACGTAATCATGTAGTCTTTCTGTTTGAATTTTTGTTAAAAAGAAATAGATAAAAACCACATGACCGCACTTAACAGTTAACACCATCTTTTTTCATTTGATTTTAATAGAAATTACAACAAAAGTGGTTAAGTGAGAACAATTCAAAATTCAGAAAATAAAATAAGAGTTTTTAAAGTTCAAGAGTAAACTGGAAATGACCCCAAAACTTAAGTGGCACCAATAAAAATAATCCTTATTTATAAACGTTATTCCAAACTCCAAAGCATTCGGTGCTTCGAACTAATGGTGTGTTTGGTTGGGTGAAAAGGAAATAAATAGAATGAAATGAAATTCAAATTTAATGTTTGGTTGAATTTATAAGAAATGAATGGTCATTCACCTATTTTAAGTGAATCTTCATTCGTTCCTTACATGGGAAGAATAACCATTTCAAGTTATTTTCTTTCTTTTTTTCATAATTACCTTTCGATATTATAATATAATTAAAATATATTATATAGTAGTTATATCTTATAATATATAATATAATATAATATACAATAAAAATATTATAATAAA
>NW_010363042.1:379985-435647 GCF_000414095.1 Morus notabilis
CGAGTATTAAATATTTCATTTTATTATATTTTTAAAATTACACTTAAATAAATAAATTAATTTTTTTATTAAATTATTATTATTATTATTATTATCATTATTATTATTATTATTCTCATTCTCATTATTATTATTATTATTATCATTCTCATTCTCATCATTTTCCAACGCAACTAAACTCACCCTAAATAATAATCAAGAGAGTCCACTTACTCCAAAGTCGAAACTCTACACAGAAGAGAGAGAGAGAGAGTGCGTGAGTGAGTGAGTGGGAAAAGAAAGAGTGGTAGGTTGTAATGGGGTGGGCCATTGCACTCCACGGTGGCGCCGGCGTCCCACTCGCTCTTCCACCGGAGCGCCTCCTGCCTCGCGAGGAAGCCCTCCACCACTGCCTCCACCTCGGCGTCCAAGCTCTCAAAGCAGGAAACTCTGCCTTGGACGTTGTCGAACTTGTGGTACATAAACACATACATACATATACATACATATATATAGATACAAACACACACAGACATATATATATATATATATGTGTGTGTTTGTGTGTGTGTGTGTGTTTTTATTTGGTTATTTCAGGTTTGAGCCATGCCCAGATGTTCGGATTTGTAATATATATGTCTGTGGTTGACATGCCTATATAGATGTATACATATATATCTATTCCATCTTCTTCATCTTGGGGTTTTACTTTTTTATTCTTTTTGTTATTATTTATATTTTTTTCAAAGGGCATGAGGTTGTGAAAGATCATGATTCATCCTTAATTTCTTGAGTTTTATATGGAAAGTTCCATATCTGATGATTTTGTGATTGAGTATTCCTTTCCGTTGGTCTTCTTTTGTATAATATACTATTATTTATGCACAAACGTACCTGGTGCTTGTGTAAACTTTTATATTATTTTGGGTTTTTAGCACATTTACTCCTCTAAATTTGTCGTGGTTCAGCAAATTACCCTTTAAATTTTTAATTTTAGCAAGTTACACATGAACTTGTAAATTTATTATAATATGCCCCATTTTAATGATATTTGTGTTAAATTAGTGTCCAAAAAGTATGTTCAGCGAAAAATTTCAACATCACAATTCAAGTGTAACACAAATCTTTCAATTTCTCAACTTTTAATTCCTTAAATCTAACAAATAAATATGAACAAATTTAGTAAAATATGGCACATTGTAATAAATTTACAAATTTGGGGGTTAGTTGCCAAAATAAAAAATTTAGGAGGCAATTTACTAAATCACGACAAGTTTGGAGGGTGATTGTGCTAAAAGCCCTATTATTTATGTGTATAAAAGTTGCTGTTAAAAATATTTATGATTCAAATTTCTTCAAAAGGAATTGATGAAGATCCTCCATCAGTTTTAAGTATTTTATTTTTTATTTTCCTGCTCTGCAACGCTTATCATACTAGTTAAAAGTATAAATTGGTTTTTCCTAAGGAAGATTTTATGTTAGGCCTCTGTACTAGGTCTCTTTTTCTGATTAGTGCCCCACTTTTTGTATGGTTTCTTTTAGGTCCGTGAACTTGAGAACAATCCACACTATAATGCTGGCAAGGGATCAGTGTTAACCAGTGAAGGCACAGTTGAAATGGAAGCATGTATTATGGATGGAAAAACCAAGAAATGCGGTGCTGTTTCCGGTCTCAAAACCGTCGTTAATGCCATATCCTTGGCACGCTTGGTCATGGAGAAAACTCCTCATATCTACCTTGCATTTGATGGAGCTGAGGCATTTGCAAGGGAACAAGTAAGTCTTTCGGAATTCAGTCTCACAAACTGGTTGCTAGCGTGGTTGGTTTTAGGATTATCAGTGTTTAGTCCCGCAATTATTAGCATTGTGACAGTTTGGTACTTCTACTTTTTTGTTTTGGCTGATTAGATTAGTGTATTTATCATCAATTTTAGTACAAAGGACGAAAACTACAAAAATTATTAAGTTCAGGGATTAGGGACCAAACTGTCATCTCTTGAGAAGTTCAGGGATTGATGCAGCACCAAAAATCCATTAATTAATTTTAACCTCAAATTTAGGTGACATATGTAAGGTTTAATCCAAATAACTGAAGAACAAAGTTAAAAGTTAAAAGACACATTTATCTTCATTGCAGTACAAGCTTCAATAGAAGCTGAAGAACAAAGTTAAAAGTTACACTTTTTTGTTGGACTTTCTTGTAAGGTTCTGTCTTTCTGAACTTTCTAGGGTGTTGAGACTGTGGATTCAAGTCATTTCATTACTGCAGAAAATATTGAACGGCTAAAGCAAGCAAAAGAAGCGAACAGAATTCAGGTATCTTCTTTAGCATGTTCTGTTTCTGATCAATTACCAATCTTAGCTTTCAGAACTTAATAAGCAACTTCTTTGTTGTCCCCTCCCCCCCTCTCGGGTTAAAAAAAAAATTGCATAGGATACAGTTAGTAGATATCAATGTTTTCATACACTTCTCTGACTGTGACATGGTTACTTACTGCCATAACTGTACATAGCTTGATTACACAGAACCGACTGCAAAAGCTCCGAAGAATGAGAAACTGATAGGGAACGGTGATAGCCAACTCGGGACAGTTGGATGTGTGGCAGTTGATAGCCAGGGGAATTTAGCCACTGCAACTTCCACTGGGGGACTCGTCAACAAGATGGTTGGGAGGATTGGGGACACTCCCATCATAGGAGCAGGAACCTACGCCAACCATCTCTGTGCAGTTTCCGCTACGGGGAAAGGTGAGTCCATGATCCGCAGCACGGTTGCAAGGGACGTGGCGGCTCTCATGGAGTTCAAAGGCCTTTCTCTCAAAGAAGCTGCAGCCTATGCTGTGGAGGGCGTTCCAAGAGGCACTGCTGGCTTGGTTGCCGTGTCTGCCACGGGAGAAGTCACTATGCCTTTCAATACGGTGGGCATGTTCCGTGCCTGCGCCACTGAAGATGGCCATTCGGAGATTGCAATATGGCCTTCAAAGTAGCATTGTGTAGCGTTCTTGATTAGCTCAAGTTGTTTCAACGTGAGAATTTGTTTTCTGCAAGGTTTTCCTGCATTAGATTTTTCTTGTGTCTGATAATTTGTCTACCATCCTCAATTTGGTTGACTAATAATACAAGGAACTATTTGGTTGGAAATCTTATGTTGGGACCGTTTTAATTTTCTTCCAAGTACAAAGAGAACGTGCATGTGTCAATCATGAGTAATGTCTAGCTAGTTTTTCTTGCAACTTTAATTTCTTCTCTTTGTTGGTAAGTTCAAGCCAAGGACCAGGAAACGACTATCATATAGTACAACCGAAAAAATTGAGTGTCTCTAAATGAGTGTCAGTGGCATTCTAAAACAAGATTAGCAACTCTGAGTCTAATGAAATTAGTGAAACGTTCCATCATAACAGGCTGTTACATCATTGTGAAAATCAAGTAGTTTATGATCTTTGCCTCTCTGGGCTCCTGCGAATTTGGATTAACAAAACTACAAACCAACTGTTATAACGGGAAATCTAATCTATATTGGTGTTTGGGGGAAGAAAAGAAAATGAGTGTGATCCAGATTTCGAAAAAAGAAAGTGTGGATTAGATTCCTAGTTCAAATTGAGAATTGTGGTTCAAACCTGTGAAACAAACAGGTGTGCTTTCTGTGATAACAGTCTATCAGTAGGGTCATTTCGCTACAATATTGCGCCAAAGAATGTAATTCTTAAAAGGAAACCAACAAGCATGAAATTTCTCTCAACATAATGACTGAATTTCTCTGGCACAAAGTTAAGAGGAACAAAGGGGGAAAATGTTTTTCTTACAACATAACTTAAAACGAGATGATAATTATTACAAGAATTGCTGAACAAATAATTCAACAGCTGGTTAGAAGGGGATAAACCAAAACCCCCACCAGCCAAAAATGAATCTCCCACACTTTCTTCTCCTAGTACACTTAAGCTCTCTAATGTATAAAAAGAAATCTTTTCTCTTGTAAAAACACTATAATGGAAAAAAGAAAAGGATAGCTCCCTAACAAAGTCAAAATTTTCTACTTCTGACTCTACAATAGTTTGATCCCAGGTTGGAAGTTTAAAAGGATTGAGGATCACATAAAGTCCCGGCAAGCAAGAAAGAAGTAGCCCATTTTAACTTGTGATGCATTCTCGGATGTATGGTTGGCTTTGATTTACATACCGTTCCCACAAAGGCTTGTACCTGCCGATGGCCAACCTGAGCCATGGCTTCATGTTCCCGTTGAAGTGAATGACAGCCGCACTCTCAATCAAACGATCGTCAATGTTCAGATCATAACCCAATCCCAACACATGCCATCTCCGGTCAAGTGGTTCTGTCAGACCATAAAAGGTAAGAAGACCAGGAGGAAGTGTCCCCAGCTTCCAAAGCGTCCCATCAGCATTCTGCTCCTGCCAGTAATGATACCGAGCAGTTACATTCGCTTTTCTCCAAGCGATCAAATCAAATACATTCATGCCAAATGCCCATCCACATGCTTGGGAATCAATTTTGGAGCTGATGACTGAATTCGAGAAGTTGAGATACTTGTAGTACCGGTGAAAGGCTTCAAGACAAGTTTCTACTGCTCCATTAACATTTCCATGCAGATCCAATGAGAAAAGTGGGGTTAGATCCTTCTGGACAACGACGTCATCATCAAGGAAAACCACCTTCTCCAGCTGTGGATAGATCTGTGGAATGTAGAACCTCAAGTGATTCAGCAAAGACAGATACTTGGGGTTTTGCAATTTCATCTCAGTGTTCGATTCTTGAAACCCCCCAATGTAGTAGGCCCGTGAATCTGGATTGAGAAGCTGTTTGACAATAGGAGCATAAGAAGCATTCAACCATGAGAGTTCCTCAATATTCTGCACTTCTATCGTGGACCCTTTAAAATCATTACTGAGGAACCAAGCCTGCATTGCGCCGTAGCTGATTCCATTTGTGACGATGTGGAAGGCGAGTTGTTTTGGATGTTCGGCATTGGAGACAGTAGAATTGACAACCACTGAAGTGGCCAGCACATTATCGGAAAGTATGCAGAAATGGTAAAGATTGTTATCCACAAGCCGCGGAGAATTTCTCTTTTCATTTGCAAGTTCCTGAAGATGAGGCTTCACAAGCCAATCAGCTGTGACCTTAACATTCAAGCAATGGAGGCTTTTGGGT
The DNA here is from genome assembly GCF_000414095.1 of Morus notabilis. Taxonomy (NCBI): domain Eukaryota; kingdom Viridiplantae; phylum Streptophyta; class Magnoliopsida; order Rosales; family Moraceae; genus Morus; species Morus notabilis. The sequence continues at coordinate 385,134 of NW_010363042.1, forward strand.
AACGCTTCAGCTGCTAATTGGCCAAACAAAGTGCTTTGAACAGTTGCTGCGTTCGCTCGTTCTTCAAGGGCTTGAATGTGAGACTTCATTGTCATTATTGTGGTTGCAACGTCATAATGGGCGTCTTGTGCCTTAAATATTAGAGATGATAGGCTTTTAATTATTGATTCTGCTTCCTCTAATGTTATAGGCTCACCCCTCATGGCAGCTTTTGAAAGCAAGAGCTGGCAGCTTCTGATCTTTGAGCTAAGCTGCCAAGCAAGGTGGAGGTTGTTATGCTCTTTGGCAATAATGACATATGCTTTGGCAAGTGTTACTTGCTCTGCCAACTGCCGGGAAAATGAGGTAGCGCTTAATATTTCCTGAGTAAAATTTAAATCTTCACGGGCAACCTGTTCCATTCTTGTGTTCTTCTCCTGACATTGGATGTCAGATGTTAATCAAGCAGTAGATAATTAATTAATCATACAAAATTCTATCCTCCGAGAAATACTCGTTTCAAAAAGCACAATCAGAAAAAGATTCAATGGGTACACAAGTAAATCAACCAAAGTAGCTATGTCGCACAAAATGGTAGAAAGAATGCATTTAACAGCCAGTATTAAAAGCTGAAAGCACCAAATATAAACTGCACGAGACGCTTCGCAAAGGAAAAAAAAAAAAGGGACACGCGTGCACACACACAACTGCAAGAGACACTCACAGACGCGCGCATGCACGCACGCACGCACACTCTCTCTTTTTTAATATTGACATCAACCAAGCCAATAAACACTTGCAATATTGACATCAATCAAGTCAAGAATCATGATACCTTAAACCACAGAAATGCAACCTACAATGTTTTGTCAAAGAAGTGATGACATTCTCAATAAAACAAGGATGAAAAATGTAAAGAGACTCTGTTAAATTCTGATCAAGATTTACATTCATCCATAGTTTAATTTGGTTAAGCAAAGGCTTGCTAAATCTGCAGATAATTATCGTTAACACGTTTTAATCATACTCTTAACTAGCAAAGACACATCTCTATCATGATTTAGCTTAACCATAGGAGGAAGTGCAGACAAGTACATCTCTCTGAACTGCTTGAAATAACATGAACTCTCTCTCGACTCTTATTCATAACTCGTAGCCGTCCTTGAAAATTCCTCCAAATCTTTTTATCTCAAACTTTACATAAGCTACCATCAAAATTTTCATTTAGAATATTACAATTATTAACTATCATCAAATCTGTAGAGCATTTCATGTCCCGAGAATAAGGGGATCACTTAAGTACAACTGGTCAGGAAAGTTATAGTATGTGGTACATCTTTTTCCAACTTCAGTTATCAATGAATAAATAAATGAGCTCTGCAAATAAAAATGGTTGAATAAAAAGATCCTAAACTTGCAAACCACAATTTATTATATATATATATATATAAAGAAAATAACCTAAAATTGCATGTAGCCCCCTACAATGCTGACATATATGAATATCATATATGTGTTATCAAAGATTGATAAGAATATGATACAGTTCCCAGTTTGGCATCCAAAACTAAAATTCATTATAATGGTAAAAAAATGGAAAAATCCCACCCTCCCGAGAGGCCATACTTATTATGCAAAAGAGACCATGTTGCAGAAGCGAGAAGCCTCATGTAGAATGGATCTAATACTCAAGAACATAAAGCTCACGTGTACAGAATTTTAAATAACAAGCTTCATGATGAATATCACGTAGAGAAAATAAAGGCCACATATAATTGCCAATTATATTGAAATCACCATGTAGTTAAACAGTCTATGTCCCGCTGATGAATGACTCTATTTCAGAATGTTGCAAATCCAACGCATACATGAGAACATAATTGTGATAGAGCCGTCCACTAATTTTGTTAAAACAGTGACCTGCATATGTAACAGAGCAGTTTTCTAGAAAAAAATATTTGTTTCTATTGACCGTGAATGCATGATGTTTTCAAATCACAAAATGATTCATTGAAGTTTGAATGTTTATTTTCTTTCACAAAAAATATAAGCAGATTCTACCCCTTTGACAGGACCTATTCCGATAGAAATTTCAAAGCAGAGGAACCTTTTGGCTGTTAAGACTTAGGGAAAAAACTGTACAAAACTCATTTTCCATAGGACCATAATCCCATTTTGTGTGCAAATGCTGCTACATTTGCGAAATTCATGCATTATAAAAACCAACACAGAGACATGCAAACAAAGTGACCTAGATCACATTCGATCTGTATGTGATCCGTACGTGATGCTAATAAGAAAATTTTATTAGCTTCCTTCTGCTCAATGCTCTATGAGATGCAACACTAATAGAATCTTCTCTAAGGCCTGAATAATCAATAAGATTAGTACCATAGAGAAGCACATTGTAAAGGGCATAACTAAATGATGCTTTAGTTCGTCTACCAACTAGAAATGCACTACAAAGGTCCCATTTAAACCAATAATTCAATAAATCAAAGTCAGAAACCAAATTTGTGATCAAGCACAAAGCCTCCTCTAGAAACAACGAGTTCTAAACTTGTACTACAAACAATACCCAATTCTCCATTTCCAAAATTCATAACAAATGATTCAGCAGAAGATTAAATTCAATCCAAAAAACACAGTTTCAAACACATCACAATCCTACGCACCAAGATCAGTCTTAATCAAATTGAAAACAAAATTAGACTCGAAAAACAGCAAAAACCAAGAAAAGGGTATTCCCATATTCTTACCAATGCCGGCTGTTGGACCCGATCTTCATTCTGGTTATGGTGAAGCACGAACAAGAACAGTCCTGCAATGGATAACAGCCCAAGAAGCACCCAGATCCAATTCGGAAACCGCCTCCGAACCGGGCGCCGAAAATCGGCCGCCCGCCGCCGCATCTTTTTCGACGACTCCCTCCCCCAATTTCACCACCAAATCAACAATTCAAATCGACCCATTTCCAATACTCAACCCAAAAATAAGTACAAAACGAAATTAGGCCAAAAGGCCTCTCACTCTCAACATACCAATCAACTCCGTTGAATTCACTCAATTGGGTCACAGACCCAGCAATCAAAATCTCAACTTGTAGCGTCTAGTATCAACAAGTTAGCAACTTTGAATCGATATCTTCCTCAATTCGTCTTCTTCTTGTTTTTGGTTTATGAGTTCGAATCTGGAAAGAGTTGAAGAGAGGGAGAGAAGAAACAATCAGTGAGACAGGGCCTTTTTTGCAGCTCAGAATCGAAGATGGGAAAGCAATGAAAATTGGGGAATAATAAGAACCAGAGAGGAGTGACGGTGATCCGCGTAAAACAGAGAGAGAGAGAGTAAATCAGTAAACTAACGCTCTTGTGAATGTGTGAACAATGCATGTATATTCGTCTGTTTTTTTTTTTTTTTTTTTTTTTTTTTTTTTTTTTTTTTTTGGGAAGGGTAAAATATATGAGATTTTGGTTCTGTAAAAAATATTAGATTTTTATGGTAGGCCTTAAAAATATAAATTCGCTAAGTGTTTGTTTTAATTCATTGGATCTGATTAGTAGCTCTCTATTTTTTTATTTTAATATGATTTTAGTCAGATTTAATATTTAACACCTTATAATGATATTTTAAAAATATATATAATGAGAATAATAAAAGGGACTTTAAAAAAAAATAATATAAGGGATTGTTTTTAGGATAATAAAAAGGGAATTTAGGCCCTAAGTAGAGAGGCACATGATACTGAGCACGGGACAGTATAGAACCCTTTAGGCACCACCAATGACTTGAATTTTATGCATTAAAAACCATGATCATTTTTGGATATTAATATTACTGCCCACAAAATATTCATGCTTAGTGCCCAACATTAAAGTTTCTTGGTTAACTTTTTTATAGCACTATACAAATATTTTATAAAATAGAAATAGTTTTGATTTTTTTAAAGTCACGTTTATAGTACCATACTTATTAAGCATAAGTCATAAGTATTACCAAAAATAGGCACAATAAATGACGTTATTTCTGTAATTAATCACTGAAATAATCTAATATCACAGTTGCAGAAAAAAACAAACAAACAAAAAAACGAAATCAGCATTTTTTTATGAACTAAAAAAGCATTTTTTTAATGAAATAAATTGTTTAGTGTATATAAAAAATCAACTCTTAAAGATTTTTGTACTTTCTTTCAAATACTTCTTTCAATGAATCATAAAGTTTGACGTGAGAAAATCTTTCAAGGAAAAATGGGCATTTTATCCCAAACTTATTTTTTTATTGGACAATAGCAATATTATGCTCTATTAGTCTTTGAATAACCATACAATTACATATGACTTCTAATATTTATATAATTTAGATAGATGAACATCGATTCATCTCTTGATTTTTTCTGAAGAAAAGAGCGGATAAATAATCTCTACATTCTCCTAAAGGAGAATCCGTTTTAGGGAGGCCGCCTCCCCCATCACCCAATTTATTCCATTTTTTTTTTCCATTTTTTTTCTTTTTCTTTTTTGTTTTTTCTCTTTTATTTTTTGTTTTTTTTGTTTTTTTTGTCGTCCTATCTTTTTCTATTTGCATCTTTTAATTTTTTTTTATTTATTTCCTCTCACTTTTCTATTTTTTGGGTTGCATCCCCTCAAATTTTAGTATCCACTTTATTTTTTTCCCCTTAGTTTGTTTTCCTTGCAGCGTTTTGTACGTTTCTTCCCTTAAATTTCAGTAGGAAATTTATTAGTGTTCCGAATGCATTATTTCCTAATTTTGTTGCTCTACCTTACTAGAAAGGAGAAAGGGAATACTCACCGTTTATTTCACTGATTCTAATTTAAAATTTGAGTTTTATTACAGTAAAAAACTCTCAGAAACAGTTAAATTTAATTTTTTTTATTATAATAAAAAGTTCTCACATAAAATTATATCTCAACTCAAATTAAAAACTCAAATCAGCGAACTAAACGGGTCGTTTTTATACGGTAAACATGCCAACTTGAATATTGGTGCTTTGCTGAGCACTTAAAACACTATTATATTTATATATCTTGGTTAAATTGGTTTCCACCAAACTCTAGAAAGAAATGCAAAATGTTGGGTTTGGTGAACCTTAACTACCGTTGTGTGCTTATCATATAAAAGGCTATTAGTTTGACTGTCATTTGAGTAAGGCAAATAAGCTATCAATTCTAAAAAGATTGGTTTCATAACTATAATCTTAACTTTGGCTGTCTTTGGTAGGAGAATCTTATTCATCATTGAGTAAAAGTGCCTGTGATGTCATTTTCTATGTAATCTCCATGTAACCGATGTTTGGTTTAATAAAATTTGAAATAAAACCTTTTTATATTTGAAGTAAACTGAAAGAGGAAATTGTTGGATGTGCGTTGGCTCGGAGGGAAAGAAAATAAACAAATAAAATACAAGTATATGTCCTAGGTAAGAAAAATAGAGAGAAAAAAGAGGGCCTTGATTAGCATAAATTTTCTCTTTTGATCCCCTCATATATACTGAGCGTGATTAAATTTGTAGTTTTTTTTAAAGGATTTGAAATTATCCACCGAATTCTTTTCATCTTTTTTTTTTCCCCCCTCTTAGCAAACAAGCTCAATGTGAATGCAAATCAAGAGTAGAAAAATGTTAAGATTAAAATTACACAATAGTGTCAATAATCACTATTTGTATTAACTTGTACATTTTTTTAGGCTAAAAAGCGCCCAAGACGCTTAATCAGATGTCATTCTAGAGGAAAGGATACGTATATAAAATTTGTTGTAATAATAGTAATAATACAAATAATAATACAAATAATAATAATAATAATAATAATAATAATAATAATAATAATAATAATAATAAAGAAAACGAAGTTCCATCCTACAACATGGTTAGATGAAAAAACCAACGCAAAACTAATATGATATGAATTCTATCAAAAGAAATCATTAAAAACACAATTATCAATATATGGATATAATATAATAGAATACAATAAGAATGCCTAAACAAAGGATAAATTGCACCCATGGGCTTTTTGTCATTTACACATCGGATTCGAAACTAAACTTTTAATTTTAACACTTGGGACCTTAAATTTCAAAATATTTAGCAATATCGTCCAATCAGTAACAAACGACAACTAATGGACAATAATTAGGGGCTCAGGATCTAACTTTCCAAGTAGCGAAAATGTTAGGGTGCATTTCCGTCCATTTAATTAACCTCCATTAACTATCGATCAAAATTGCAACAAATATCCAAATTCAGGGTCTCATTTGTCAAATTAAAAGTTTGGGATCTAATTTACCGATAAATTTAGCTTACATCAATATAATTACCCCTACAATCAGTAACAAAATGCCCTTTTAATTTGAAGATCAAACGGATATGTAAGTATATCGTTTTATTTTATAATTCAAGATTGACTGAAGTTGAAAATGTACAATAAATGACTAATGAGTAGGATCTCTACTTATCAATGTGATGTGGGGTACCTGATTCGTACATGTTCTAATGCTCGCCTTTGCAAATACATACACAGATCTCCTTTTTTTCATTTGCGATTTGTGCTTTTGAGATCTTAAATTGCAAAATCAACAAAAATATACCGTGCTTTCGGCTGTCGGTTGCGGCCTACTTTGACATGATAAGTTAAAACGACATGTCGTATGTTATTTTGTAGTTGTCCATTACTAACGGTGCCGAACGTTTCAAATGAGGTTTTTTTTTCCCTCCTTTTACTTCCATATTTCAGCGGTAAGAACTCTTCAAAAAAACTCGCTCGTTATGTTTTAATCGTTAAATTAAGTTTTTAACAGTTAAGTTTGTATAACTACGTATTAAAATTTCACAATACACTGCATAAAATTACTCTCTAAGTAATCTAACGGTTAAAATACAAAGCAATAGAGACTCTTCTTACCTATTCTTCTCCTACTCTGCAATCTTCTTCTTTCATTTTTTAATATGTTACCTTCATAAATATTTTTTCTCTCTAATATCCATGTTAAAATAATTTATTCTCATATTGTATCCATTCTACACTTATAATACTCAAGGAATTTTCTCCACATTAATAAAACTTGTCGTCCATACTTCTTTTTTGTTTACTTGTTTTTCTTTCTTTTACTTATCCCCCCATTTTTTAATTGTTTACTTATATTTTCTTACTATACATTCTCTTTTTTTCTTTTTTTTAGTTGCGCCTCTGATAAATATTTTTTTCTCATTGTCCCATTAAAACAATTTATTATCGCATATGTCCTTATCTAAACTTTTTTTGAAGCGACCTTCTCAACTATGTTTTTTATATGTACCTAATAAATAATTTTTTAATACACACGTACATATATACATACATACATCCATCCATACAGACATACATACATACATCCATACATACATACATCCATACATACATACATACATACATACATATATAACATCCCTTTTTCAACGGATCTCCTCAGATGATGAAACATTTCACCCTTTCTTTTCTTGCTTTTGGCGTTTTGATGAAACATGCACACATATTTTTAGTCCTTTTTTTTACATCTTTTTGGTCCATCATTTTTTTCCTTCTCACTTTTCTACTTTTTTTTTTTTTGAAAATTTTATTTATACTACCTTATTAATGTTTTACAAAATGCTATTAAAATTTTCTATGAAATCTTTCGGGCGCGGTTTAAATTAATAAATTTCAAAATAAGAAAGGATAATACAAACACTAATTCACAAAATATAAAATTATGCTATAGAAAACACAATATCAATATATTTCATCACTAAACTCGAATGAAACTCAAAGGAAGATAGAAAAAAGAGACAAATACTCTTACGAATGCAGGGGTTTTAGATTTTTACTTTTTACTCTTGATTAATATCCTTTAGTAAAAAAACTATAATACTATATTAGTCAAAAGGATATTAATTAAGAGTAAAGTGTAAAAATCTTATAACAATACATTTAAAGAGTGAATTTGCCAATTTTCTCAAAAAAGATAGATTATATTGGACTCCACAAACAAAAAACACTAACATTAGTATTGCCAAGCAAAATCTAAGAACAATAGACTGAGAAAAAATATTTCAATTTAATTTTAGGGACTTTCTCTGATCATCCCTACAAAATTACTCTCTCTTCCTTAATTCTATAGGTAAAACTACCTTTAAATTGAAAAAATGGTGTTCCAATAGTCAACTTTCCGTCAAATTTTAACGAAATTATTTACGTGTGGTGCACATGACCTTATTTTAGAGTGAAGTTACAAAAATAAGCTTAAAAATATCCATAAAAAACATCAAAATAATCTTGACCATAAATTTTATATAATCTTAATCTTAACCATTTTTTCCAATTGCTTTGAAGTTTGAACCTAGCCAACAGGCTAGTTACACTTAGAGCAGAAAGTTTGGACTGTCCAATCCGATTGATGGCTCAAAAGAGATATTCAGACCGGAGAATCAGCCGTAAAAAGAGGAAAGCCGGCTCAACCTGGTCCTAAAGTTGGGTAGGGCCAAGCCATGATTAATTTAGATTTTTACAAGTAAAATTTAAAAAATCAAATAAAAATCAAATAAAAGACTTAAAGTCAGCCTGAAAATGGTTTCGAGCATAGATCATTGTCCCAACTCAACCTGAGATTTGGGATTGCCAATTTAGCTTAGTTCAAACTTGCAGTTCTACCACACTACATGTTTAATATCTTCCTTGCAAGCAACTCCATACTCGTCGTGAGCCTTATAGCTTACGCAACCCATCTCAGCCCTCCCTAAGAGCCTTATGTCTCTGGTGACGACGCACGCTGTCAGATTCTTCTTCATTTTTTAGTTTATTTAAGGAGGAGTTTCTTTAATAGGATAAAAAAATAAATTATCGATAATTTATTTTTAACTGTTAAATCTGTATAAAAAACTATTTATTCTACATATTTTTTTATTTAATGTATAAAAAATTATTTATTTTATATACTTTTTATTTAATATAATTTTGACCATGATTAGAACTAATCTTATCAAAAGGAAAGTCTTGTGGTATATAGTTCCCTTTTAAGACTACTTTCAAAAGTTAGAGAACAAATCTGTTTTTTTTTTCGTTGTTGACATTTTTTTTAGTGAACCGTCAAATTCAAGAGGAAAATCCAAACTACAGAACGGAAACAGGAAAAAAAGGAAAAAATAATCCAAAATTTTAGAAAAATTTAAATCAACCAAATACATTGCCAGAACAAAGTACAAAGTACAAACAATAAATAAATAGATATTAAAAAAATTAAAAGTTAACAATAATTATAAATGTTTTATCGTCGTTTTCATACGTTTGTGGCCTCGAAGCTTTGGAGGCCATGAATTCACCCCCAAACGGCCGTCCCTCCCCCTCAAATTTCCTCCATTGGACACTGACCCTCCTCCTCAAATTCACCAAACCTTTGATTTTCAGTTTCATTTAAATTCATTTATCAATAAACACCTTTTTGTTTTGAAATTTGTATTTTGTTGTTGTGAACTGTAAACCACTAACGCTTAAGCCTATCATCTTCAATTTGGTTTGGTCCGAAAACACATTGAGCCTTCACTTTCATTTACTGTTACGTCTCAATAAATTTCAGGTACTCAACTTTTATTTATTCTCCTGTTTCTTTTTAGCTTTGTTATTGGGTTTGCCTGTAAAATTTGTTTGCATTCTTGTTCTGTTTGGGGAATTTTCATGATTTTCGTTTCTTGGGCGTTCTTGATTTTCTTGTTTATAGATATCTGGATTCAATTGATATTTAAAAGTAAATAGGATTGCTTTTGATTAGAGATTTGCTGATTTTCGATTTTGACATGTTTCTTCGTATATATTAAAAAAAAGTGTTGTGAATAGTGTTCTGAGTAAATGCATTTTGTATTAGATGGAACTGAATTTGGTTTCTTTATGGCGTTTCTCCATTGAAGAAGTTCAGAGACATTACTCTAAACTTGATTATGCTGAGTTAGAAGGATTCCTTTCTTGAGTTCTTTTGTTTCTTCTTTCTTGTGTAATTTTGTGTCATAATTTTAGATGAATTCTTAGTTGTTACCTTTATTTTGCAGTTTTTCTCCCATATTGAATCTTTGAAGTTTTTGTTTTTTTGTTTTGTTTTTTGTTTTTTTGTTTTTTTAAATCCATTGCAGGGTTTATAGAAATGGCAATGAAAAGGCAATCTGAGAAGTTCTCAGCAGATTTTGCTATGGGAGGAGCAGCAGCAGTGATTGCGAAAAGCGTAGCGGCTCCCATAGAAAGGGTGAAGCTTTTGCTTCAGAATCAAGGAGAATTGATAAAGAGAGGGCAGCTTAGGAGGCCATACGTTGGTGTTGGTGATTGCTTTAAAAGGGTATTAAGAGAGGAAGGTCTTTTGTCTTTCTGGAGAGGTAACCAAGCTAATGTCATCCGGTATTTCCCTACTCAGGTACCTTTTCAGCTTCTTCTATTTACGTTTCATTTCCCTGTTGAAGTATATTGATTATAATTTTTGAACTGCCATTTTCTTTCCAACTATGATTCGTGTACTCAAGTACATTGAGTAGGAATCATTAGTTTGTTCTACATATTGATTTACGCTGAATGAGATGCTATATTGAGGCGTTTCTTGCAATGCCCTGCTTTACATGGATTTTCATGTTTAAGCGTGTGTTGCTTCTTTGTGAGATTTTCATTCGTATGACGTTGTACGTCTTTTTAAGTAGGTGACGATTTTCTTTCGTTTTCCATATTTAGTGTGAAAACCCTTTGCCTTTGTTTTTATCCTTAGTAAAGTTTCCGGTGCTTTTCTTGTCATAATGTTCTGTCATTCGTTAATGCAGAAAAAATTATGTTGCTCATGTCCTCGTAAATGATCAGTGATTCACTAGTTTCTTCTTTCTTTGTCAAAGGCAATAATGATACAATCCATGGCCTCTCTATTAAGAATGTAGAAGGTCCTTCTAGGGGGACCCGAACACAGAATTTCATCTTCTTATTCCGGTGCCTCACCACTTGGTTACACCTGTTGTGGCGCCTATTTGAACTTAGTTATATCAGTATTTAGCATCAAATAAGATCAAGATGAACTTGTTTTATGGTGCTGATGTGATCTTATAGCATAACAACACATGCTTGACTTTTGTACCATATGTTCATGCTGCACATTATGTTGGAGCAGCCAACACTAAGTTGATATTAGGGCCCTGATTACGTACTTCCAAATCGGTGTGCTGTAAGGATGTGTATCACTCAAATTATTCAACTGAAATTATTATTGTTTTTTGTATACTCATACGCGCCTTCCTTTTTGGCTTTTCATCCATATGTAAGGATGTCTGTAAGCTATAATGAGGAGTATGATTCAAATTGTTCAATAATATCTTTTATGCTTTCCACTTGTTGGGTTTTTGATCTGCACATTACAATGCTACCAATTTTTTTACCAGATTTTGGATTATCCGTAGGCTTTCAACTTTGCGTTCAAAGGTTACTTCAAAAGCATTTTTGGATGCTCAAAAGAGAAAGATGGATACCTAAAGTGGTTTGCTGGAAATTTGGCTTCAGGAAGTGCTGCAGGGGCAACCACCTCGTTGTTTCTATATCATTTAGATTTTGCACGTACACGCCTAGCAACAGATGCAAGGGAACATTCAGTTAATGGTCAGCGCCAGTTTAAAGGGTTGATAGATGTTTACAGAAAAACCCTATCAAGTGACGGAATAGTAGGCCTTTATCGAGGATTTGGGGTTTCGATAATTGGAATCACCCTATACCGGGGCATGTACTTTGGGATTTATGACACTGTGAAGCCTATCGTCTTGGTTGGTCCATTTGAGGTAATCATGTCGTCTTCTGGAATTGTTTGCTTGATATGTGTTATAAATTCAAGCAGTAGTTAATTTTAATCTTAACATCTAATTAAAAGCATTTGATCTCGACTTTGGTAAATAAAGTTTGTCCGGAAATATGACACTAGCACACAGCGATTTAGGCCTCCTATGAAAACTGGATAACAGTACCAAAAACATCTGTGGGTCAAATGATTTTGAAGATTTGTTTTGTGAAGACATATATCACATCTCCATTTATGGTTCGTTATATTTTTGCAAATTTGTTCATGGAACTATTTGTTAATTAGCAATATCTATGTATCGATATATGACGTATCTACATGTGTAAAACATGCATGATTGTGATATAATAGAGAAAAGCTCTCATGAATTTGAAGCCGAGCTTCTTAGTAATTTTTATTTTAATAATTTCCTGCAGGGTAATTTTCTAGCTAGTTTCTTTTTGGGCTGGAGTATCACAACAGTCTCTGGCATTTGTGCATATCCATTTGACACTCTTCGGCGGAGAATGATGATGACCTCCGGACAACCCTTAAAGTATCGCAATGCGATTCATGCCTTCACTGAGATCCTTCGCCTTGAAGGTTTCACAGCATTGTACCGAGGAGTCACCGCAAATATGCTCCTTGGTGTTGCAGGGGCTGGAGTTCTCGCGGGACATGATCAATTGCACCGAATTGCATACAGACACGGTTACTGTCTCGAACCACGCCAAACGGTTTTGAAGTGAAAATTTGGACATGAATTTGGATCTGTATACTAGTATTCCATTTTGGTGGGTTTATGCCTGGAAATGGCAAATTCCATGAAGCAAAAAAGAAATAAAAGGCTGTGAAAGCAAAGGGAGGAAATGCTTATCTTACATGTATATTCCTTGTACAGTTAAATTACATTATATCATTGTTAGCATTGCGAAAATGGTTGAATTGTAGCTCACTAGATTTGATGGTTATGACTATGTACAAAAGAAGTAAAATTCATTCTTTCCAAAATGTTAATACCTTTTATTTTCTTCTTTTTTCCCTATTTAAAAGAAGTACTGGATGAAATCAGATGGGACAAGAAACTTTAAAGCATTGTTAGTTATGATGGTAATGTATCAGTATACGTGTGGTAATAGCTCAATACAAAAGTTACATGACAAAAAATATGACAGATGGGTATCATCTATGTGACAATTCTAATATACTGTTATGTTAATGGTGGTACATAGAATTGATTTTAGGACCATGGGGTAAAAGTTTCATATTATAACTGAACATACAAATATGTTCTTCTAACTTACAATTTAAATGACCACTAGATCAAACAAAATGAGATAGGATGAAATTGTACGGATCTTTGATTTAAGAGGACGCAACTGGTTTGATCCTGTAAAAAAAAAAAAAAAAAAAAAAAAAAAAAAAAAAAAAAAAAAACCCAAAATTAAAAATCTCAGAATTGATGAATCATGTAACATCACTTCTTCCCTTCAATATTTTCGTACCAATAGAAAAGAGATTGACATAAATGTTGTGTCAAATGTGGTAATAATTGAAATGATTCATTTGGCTAATAATTGTCTAATTATTAACAGTTAAACTTGGTTGAGTCGACTTTAATTTACAATGGGAATTTTTAGGAGTTTGAATGAAGCACATTAGAGTAAAAGAATCTCGGTATACGGCAAAATTTTTTATGATAAATTGACAAAAAGGAATCATTCCTTTATTAAAGGCCCATTTAATTCGTTGATTTGAGTTTTTAATTCGAATTAAGATGTGACTTTATGTATAACTTTTTACTGTAATAAAAAAGTTAGATGTAATTATTTTTGAGAACTTTTTACTATAATAAAATTCGAATTGATGAAATGAACGATATCCTAAATGAATAATGACATTACTATTACGTGGCTTTGATTAGAATATTATTAAATTTCCATGTATCAACTCCCTTGTTCCCAGTAATATTTGTTTGTGCTAATATAAAATTAGTGGTGCTTAAGGTACTTAGTGGAGACCACGTATATCTTTGAATTAGATTTATCATCTTAGACATATAGAAAGTCTGGTGCTCAAAATTGCTTTTATGCACTTCTAAGAGCTAGAAGTACAATTTGCACATAACATTATATTGAATATTCCCTATCAAAGGAAGAGGAAAAATGTCTCAAAAGCATCAATAATCAATAATCTTGTGTATACACTGCTGGGGCCGGAAAAAAAAAAAAAAAAAAAAAAAAAAAAAAAAAAAAAAAAAAAATAAATGTACTCTTAAGTGTCGTGAATGCGAGATCATCGTCGTTCATTTATATAAATTCACAAAAACCAACGGCCCAAATTGTGTACTTCCGACCCTCACAAGTTCATTTAGCATTCCTCTAACAATGGTTAGACTTATTGCATTAAAAAAACAATGGTTAGACTTGGACCAAGGTATTTTGTGAAAAGTACTGATCTCATGATGACCAAGATTAAAACATAACAATATAACATATATATTCACTTCTCCAAATGATCAAGCTAAAAGCCAAAAGTTCTTGTGACGCTTGGTGGTTATCAAATAGCCTCCAAGTTTCCTGTTCTTCCTCCTCACGGCAATGGTCATGCATGAAGCGTTTTCTATGCAGTACTCAGCAACGTCTCGTCGTTTCCCATTTCTTGACCACCTCATTCTCATAATTAGGCTCCACCAAACTGACCTCTCTCTCTTTTGGCCAAGGACTAGTAGAGACACTTTTTGTCGTTTTGCTGCTTCCACTATTATTGGACCTCTTTCCTTCCCTTGGAGCAATTCTATTTCAACTTTCACCTACATATAAATATATTACTTTTGTCACTGGGATTAACTAATAATTAAATAATAATAATAATAATAATAATAATAATAATAATGATAATAATAAAATAAATAAATAATAAATAATAATAGTAATAATTCATATCCTCTTGTCCCAATATATATTGTAATGACTGATAGACTTTAAATAATACAATTTATGCATTTAAGTCAAAAATTTTCCTAGAAAATATTATGTTATATTTTATGACTGAAGGATTTATGGAATTAATATCAATTTTCCTAAATTTTGTAGTAGATTTCATGCTAAGTTCATGTTTTACGATCAAATAGATTCGATCGATAAATTCTCACCGTAATTTAAGGCGGAAGAATTTTCAGTGCATATACAGTTTGAGAATCTTAATTCCAAGAATCTCCAAGCACAATACAATGTTAGCAGCGTACAAAAAAATCCTTAATTGCCGAACAGTTAGGTTGAAGTCACGAGAAAAATACTTATAGTAGAAGGGTACAATGTGAGCTCAGGAGTTGACACCGTCGGTAACATTGTCATTCGCGGGATATAATGTAAAAAAAAATTAAGTTTAGAATTTGTTTAGTCTAGAATAAATTTCAAGATTTGAAACAGTTCAAAATATTACGCGAGTGAGAATTTAATGTGTTATCAAAGTAGTCGGGGATTAATATTGAACCGTAAATAAGCAGTAGAAAAGGAATTGTCAGAAACTAGAATTTCCTGTCGGCTAAGTATTTTCTTACATTAGGTATAATTTTATCAGTTTTAAGGGAAACTTAAGAGATGAGACAAAAGTACAAGAGTGGGTTAAGTTTAGGTTGGATGAGATGTGATGTGATGGTGGTAGGTGAAATTATGAGAATATTAAATTTTTAATATTTAGTAGGGGACTATGTAACTATTGAAGATATAAACAAAATATATATTTATATATGTGTTTTTTAAAGACAAAATAAGTTGAGTGGGGTTAATAATTGGCTCCATAGATAGATATATATTCAACAGAAAACCATTGGTTAGGCTATAACGAGCTACTATTAATATTGGAGCATCTTTTGTCTATTTTTGAATAATATCTAGTTGGCAATGCATTGCTATGATTGAACTATTCATGCACCTGTACAAATCTAGGCATTATTAGTTGACTTGTTAAATAATTAATAATAAAAATGTTTGGTTATCCATTGAGTTAATTTCTTAATTAAAGACTTGTCATAAAGTTTCTGTCTTAGTCTAGATGGAACATCTAATATGTGATGCTTCAAAACTTTATGACAAAAAAAAGACCCTTTTTGATTATCTAGAAGCAATTAATATTACACTTACCCCAGGCCTTTTCCTTTGGCAATTATTTTTCATGGAGTGAAGAAGTTCAGTGACCCTTAGATTATTAACTTTCCCATTTGAATCTGCACCCAAAAAAAAAAAAGAATAATCCAACTTAAATTTCATCTCTTTAAAAACAAGACATTTATACATCATGATGAGTACTAATCATCATGACAAAAATTACTTAATTAGAAGATTATAAATATTACACTTATTATTATTATTATTATTATTATTATTATTATTATTATTATATCTCACCTTGTTTAGCGGGCTTGGAAACATGAAGAAGAACAACTGTGTCCTGACTTTGAACAGTGTGGGAAAGTGCCCATTCAAGAGCTCCTTCGGCCTCAAGGCTTGAATCAACCACAATCATTATCTTGTTCCCACTAATTTTCTCTTCATGGTCATCAACCTTTTGCATGCTAAACTCTTCTGATGATGATATTCCTCCATTAACACTACTAGTACTATTGTTATTGTTATTGCTCAGAAACTCGGCTTTCTGACCGGTTGACCCGAAGGAACTCGATCTTGGTTTTACGCGGAAACAGGCGCCTCCCAGACGGCCAATGCACAATCTCCCATATTTTCTCCCCATATTTTTCTTGGCACTAGTTTCTCGGTAACCAAACAAGCAAAACTCTACAAGGTGCAAACCCTACAGTTTTCCAATATTACTACCCCTTCTCTTGACTGAGAATAAGACTGAATTTTTTCTCTTACAAAGTATCATCAGCATTGGAATCATATATATATATATATATATGTATGAACTCTACATTTATGTTTCTATATATGTTTATATAATTCTATGTGTGTGTTTGTTTCGTTTTCTATGTGGTGGGGCACTTTCTTGAATACGTGCTTTCCATGAATTAACACTTATGTGATTTTGTAGGCTTAAATTTTCACATATGGTTGATGCCATGCATTTCGCAAAGGTGCTGAGTTTGAGAATTGGGACTTTTTAATTATTATATTCAGATGGAGAAGATATAAATATTATTGTCGTATTGCAGGCTGTCATGTTATTAATTTGCACGTCTGTGTTTTGGCTTGGTCTGCCGAGTTTAGAATTCTAGAATAAAAACGAATCATCAAAGTTGACCTTTTTGTCACGTTTGCATAAAGAGGATTATTCTTGATTGTGATTGAGTTTTTGACATATTGATCATCATATGATTTTGCCACACGGATGATTGTTATTAGATTTGAGACACGATTAAAAGTGATGATGAAAATTGTATGGGGTATTTCTTAGAAAATTATCGTCAATGTTTCTTCCGTGAGTGTTTTTGGGCTTATTTTTCAATTTACAAATACCGACGGGACTTTTATATTTACTCACTGAAATATTACAAATTATGGCCTTTTAATCGCTCAATTTAAAAGGAATATAGGCAGGAGTGACGCATCAATAGTGAATACATACATACATACATACATACATATATATATATATATATATAAAAGCTGATGAGGTATGTGTGTGTGTGTATGTATATCTTAATCCTAATCATTTTAGCACAAATTAAGATTTTAAGAAACGTTCGTGTCAATCATAAACGTTCAAGGACCACAGCAAATTTTGGTTTGCCACTTTGGTCATTAAATTAAAATTTGTGACATTTTAATTAAATGTAAAACATGAATATCAGTTTTTTATTTTATTTTAAAATAATGCTATCTTCTTTGCAAAATAAAACTTCAAAAACTAACTTGACTGTAATTCCACACCCGATCACTCTACTACAAAATGAGAGTACTTTAAATTCCCCAACCTTCAAATTTAAAAGAATAATAATAAATAAATAAAAATAAAAAGTTCAAGGGGTGATTAGTTGAACGAAATAAATGGTATATTTGGTCGGACATTGTAGGCACGTATAACTATTTTAATTAATAGTATGAGTTAGCTAATAATTATTATTACAAAATCCGAATTTAGCTAAGCTGTCTGGTTTTATAGTTTGGTAGCATTACATAAACATCAAAAATATTTAAGAGTTGATTTTTTTTTAATGAACAAAAAAGTTTATAAAAAGGCGACCGATATTAGCATACTTCCTGATATTATCAAAGGGGTCTTTTGACAAGAATATTCACAGAAAGCTCTATAAGTTGTCTTTATCCATCGGACAAGAAACGTGTCACCTCATCCCTATTAAATGTGTTAATGGTATAGTTATCATGAGGTTTGATCCCAGATACTTTAAATATAAGCCTTTATATATATATATATATGCTATGTATATAAACCATTATATTTAATACTCTAAAAGATAATGAAAAATGAGATATACATTTTAAAAATGTATGATTAGGATTTCTACCTCTTACTCTTAATTATTAACTTTTTTAATCAAATAATTATAGGAATAAAAATTCAGACTCATACATTTTTAAAAGTAAATTCTGTAATTTTCTGTGGATAACTCAATATTTGAACTTGTAATTACAGCATTGACGATATTCAATTGCGGCTAAGCCACTACACTCGATGGTACTAGATCGTCGTAATTCACAAGAAATGTCATACCGCTTATAATATCTCTCTTAGATAAATAACTAGAAGATTTGGATGTATATTTGCCAGATTGCGAAATCATGGAAATGGAACAGCGATGCGCGGTGGTTTGTTGAGTGGCATTAACGGTGTTCCTTATTGTTTGAATATGTGATGAAGTTATCACCAATCTCATTATTGGTTAATATTATGAGAGTTCCTTCAGTGTTCTTATCTTTTTAAAAATACCGGTATTTTTTACTTTTTTAACCCTCAGATAGAGTCAAAATCACATTAGATTAAAAAAATACGTACAATAGATAGATTCTGTTACATATCTGATAGTTAAAAAAAATGAGAAACACTGATATTTTTAAAAAGAAAAAAAAACCAAATAAAGACTCTAATATTATATTACGGAATCACTGGTTTTGTGAAAAGATGGAAATGTAGTTTCCCCTCAAAATAAAATAAAATAAAAAGGAGAGATGCAATCAAGAGTATTTGAGGGAATTCTAAAGGTATAAAAAGGAGAGATGCAATCAAGACAAATACCCCTTTATCTTAATGAATTTCTGTGGCGGCTGAAAATGGGTGCATAGCTCAAGAGTGGAACACTGTGTAGTGTGTTTCTTGTTTGTTTGCGTTTCTTCGATGTTGCTCTTGACAATATAGAGTAGAGGTGTCTTAATTCTTAATGCATATCTTTGAAAACAAAAACTCTTTTCTGACTTTTGCAACTCTAGCTTTGAATAAACATGTCGATCTCTCTATCAAGTGAATTAAGCAATAATATCAACGATAACCAGGAAGAATTATGTCAATCCAGAAACACATCCCACTATGTTTTTAAGCAAAATTCAGATATCTTAAACGATTAAATTTGTTCCTACTTAAGTTAATTCCTATTATATAGTAAGAGCTACCAAATCTAACAAACAATTAATTAACCATATTTCTTAAAATCAAAACGATAAAGACAACTTTAAAAACCATACAATGTTAATATTAAAAATGTATCTTCACATTTAAAAACCATTTCGATACCCTTAGGTTAATTATTGCAACATACAATGTCCTTTTGATCTTTCACCTCTAAAAACATATTAAAAAAATATAAAAGAAAAAAAAATGAAAAATCCTTAAATAGAACTATACAAAATAAAAACTAAAAATTAATTTCTAAAAAACGTAGGGAAAAAAACACAAATATGGTTTTCAGATCTCTCCACCCCCGTCATCGACGACCTTGGCCCCCCGTTGGCACCCAGCTCTGCTTTCCCGCCTTCGATCTACACCGTGGTATATATCCAAAAGAACCCATTCCTTGTCGCGCCCAACAAGAAGTGATGCCAGCCCATCACCTTCGCTGCACGACGCCTGCACGAGAGAGAGATCTCTTGATGTTTAAAATTTTGGTTGAATCAGTAGAAGGGTAGAAAAGACCTTTTATATCCCAAACATCAACCTCAGGTTACCAAAATAACGGTTTTGTTTTAATTATTTTTTTATTTTTTTTATTTTTTTTAAATGTGAAGGTGTTTCTTTCTAATATTTTTTATTTTTATTTTTATGAATGACAGAGAGTTAATTGATATCAGACCCACTAAAAAGATTGTCCTATAAAATTAAAGGGAGTGATGCAATATAATAACAGGAAGTCAAACTTGGCAATTCTATTATGGTATATAGAGACAAATATCTTTTAAAGTGCATGAGTCTGAATTTTTATTCCTTACTCTTGATTAATATCTTTTTTAGTCAAATAACTATATTAGTCAAAAGAGTATTAATAAAAAATAAATGATAGAAATACAAATTCATACACTCTAAGAGTAAGTTCAACAATTTTCTCATTATCTTTCTATTTTCATGAAATTTATTCTCTTTTTACTCTTGCCACTAAATTTATCACTTGTTAAAGGTGAGATAAATTTTTCTCAAATAAAAAAAAAATCAGATTCATGTATGTGACCAAATTAAGATCAATAAGCCTCCTAACTATATTACAATGTAAATTATAATTGTATTTTATAAATTGAATAGTAGGTATTTAAATTGAAACTTGACAAGTAAACATGATTATTAAATAATATATCCAAAGGAATTATCTCACATCTGTGCATGCCTGAGGGCATGCATTTATGACTTTTATTGATGCTCTAAATTTCGGATCTTCGGTTGGGAGTAATATGAACTTATGACGAAAAAAAGAATTATAAAACAACAATTGACTGAAGATAATTGACTGGAGATTGCAAACAGTGAGCACTTCCAATTAAGTTTGATTCTTTAAGAATCTGATATCATTTGGTTTTCATGACTTTAGTTTTGGGGCTAAAACTAAAAGAACGAAATTACTTGGTAATTAGATTTAACTGAGTTTAATAAATGGGACAATCATCAGTTATTTCTATATAGATTTTTCACATCTTTATTAGAAGAGTATTAATGATTGAGGGCATCTATAAATTTTTAAGATGCAAATATAATTATTCTACCATTTATTACAAATCCATTGGGTCTTCACCCAGCTTGCAAAACCGGTTTGTAAAAAATGGTAGAATAATTATATTTGCACCTTAAAAATTTATAGATGCCCTCAATCATTAATACTCTTCTAATAAAGATGTGAAAAATCTATTCTTTTGTAGATATAATTTTCATAATACCTAATTTAACTCTCACACCACCACCTAGTTTTAATCTTAATTTGATTTATCAAATAATATAATTCACTTAACTATTAGTTTTCTATTTCCTTTTTTAAAATTATTGCAACTCATTTACTTTTATTTATTTAACAACTGTCTCCATCTTACCTCTTCCTCCTCCTCCTTTTTTTTTTTTTTTTGATGATGTCCATTGAAAACCTCTGCCTTCTTCTTCTTTTTTTATGATGTCCATTAAATAAGAACAAAATCTTCATATAACACAAAAACAACCAAATGCAATTAAAAAAATAACTATATGCACAATGACGCTAATGCATATAAAAACTTAAGGACTATCACATATTTGCAAAATAAAATGCATGCCTGTAAAATATTTGATAAAATAAGTAGAAAAACCATTTAAGAACAAAGAAAAAACAAAGAGAGAATATTTTAGAGTTTATGAACATGAAATTAGTTTTGACTACGGATATGGGGATATGTTCTTTATTTCTTTTATAAAAAATA
This sequence comes from Morus notabilis, assembly GCF_000414095.1. Classification (NCBI taxonomy): domain Eukaryota; kingdom Viridiplantae; phylum Streptophyta; class Magnoliopsida; order Rosales; family Moraceae; genus Morus; species Morus notabilis. Next base: position 406,768 of record NW_010363042.1, read on the forward strand.
CTTTTAATTATATTCAATTTGGGTGTATACTCTTTTATTTTATTTTATTTTGAAAATAACACTATTTCTATTTATAATTAATTTGGGGGGTACAATGGGTTTTAATGTAACTTTAATGCATGACAAAATTGTAATAAGCATAAACTATGAATTGGTGGGGTATTAATGAATTTAGTCGGTGCAAATATAATTATTGTAATTGGTATCAGAGCTAGTCCACCATATCAAAGGTTTTAAATTAAGCAATTGCATAATAGGTCGTATTAAGATGCATTGAATGTCAAATACTAACAGATGAGTGAAGCCACTAAAGAGGAAAGGACTACTGTTGGATCAATATCGATAATGTGGATTGTCATAGAAGTCACCACTACAAGAATTTCGATTTTTTGCTACCAAATTTTTTGCTACTAAAATATTTTATGTTTCAAAAAAATATTTTTAGAGACCAAAGTTTAGTAGCAGAATGTGGATAAGGTTCTGCTACCAAATTTGAAGGATTTTTCCTAGTGATTGTGCTGAGTTCCACTGAAGACCATGTATGACGGGTAGAGAAAGGCATTTACTTTTTTTTCACTAATATATATATATATTTATGTTTCAAAAAAATATTTTTAGAGACCAAAGTTTAGTAGCAGAATGTGGATAAGGTTCTGCTACCAAATTTGAAGGATTTTTCCTAGTGATTGTGCTGAGTTCCACTGAAGACCATGTATGACGGGTAGAGAAAGGCATTTACTTTTTTTTCACTAATATATATATATATATATATATATATATATATAAAATTGAATTCCACGAATTAGCTTCACATGAGAAGAAATAGCTGCACTAATAAGTAGGTATGTTTTTAGTCATAAAGTAGGACATTATTTAGGATGAAAATGGAACAACAGAAGTCATGTGGCCCTGTCTAATATTATGTATCAATGCTAAGTGATACTAAATCTACTATTTGAAGTGGCTTGTTTATATTTTCTGCTGTTATCAGGATATGGGAATTTTTTAAAGACCACAACTACTAATGAAAATGTCTATATATGGAACAAGATTATGAAGAACCAAATTTGAATGATCATTGTTAGGATTTTATTAGTTGTCATATTTTGGAGTTGGGTTGTACAAAATTCAAAAATAGGGTCAAGTTTATTTTTGGTGTTTGTGGACAGTTTTGAAAACTCTATTTCAGGCTGTTTTCACCGGATTTGGAATGATTTTCCACCATAGAAGGAAATCAAAGGAAATCAGCTATGGAGCTGATTGGTTTAACTTTTGGTGGCTATTTGATCAGGCTATGTTGGAAAGAATCCGTTGAGGATAAGTTGCTTTGTTTCGGGTGATTTTGGTAGGAGAATAGATGGGTCTGTTGACCAATTTAGGTTGTATATAATTAGTATGCAGCCATGAACGTGAGTGAGAGCTTTTGAATGAAATATTATGCAGCAAAAGGCTGCTTTCATGCTCTTTGAGTAAAAAAAATAAAAGGTAGTTCTTCGGGAGAAGAACGTATTGCTTTCGGGAGAAAGTTTTCAAAGACGATCGAGTGATGCTCGCTGGACAAGGCCGCTAAGAGGATTCTCCACAGTGGCGACAACATCAAGAAGGGAGTCTTTGAGTGTGTAAGACCGATTAGTGTTTGTAATCTCTTTATCTTAGTAGATTGTTCACTGTCTGGGAGTGGGCCCGCAGATGTAGATATGCGAACCGAACTACGATATCAATTCCTTGTGTCTTGTATGTTACTGTTGATCTTTTTGCACTTATAATTTGCTGATGTTGAGTTAAAGAAAAAAAATATCTATCTGTACGTATCTGTCATCAGTGTTACAACAAGTGTTATAACACTCTTTATGATACCGATCGAAAAACGGACCTTTCAATTATAATGTTTGAATATTGTGAATGCTAATTTATTAGAATCTATTTACTAGAGAGATTTACATGTATAATTTTACTTTACAGACGTCTAAGGCCTATTTTGTAGTAGTGGTGGTGATAATCATGGAGTACAGATGAGAAATGATGCAACACCTTCAAAACCAAGTTGCCGAGCTACGGAGTACAAACGAGGCTAATCAACGTCGTTTTGTGGACATGGAGGCGCATGCAAAAAGATGGGATGAGTTGATTAGAGTCTTCCTCAACAGCTTGATCCGCCTTTGGATTATCGAGACAGGAAGATGAATCACCGCAGCCACCATGAACCCTTGTTTGTTGTACTTTTTTTTCACTAATATATATATATATATATATATATATATATATAAAATTGAATTCCACGAATTAGCTTCACATGAGAAGAAATAGCTGCACTAATAAGTAGGTATGTTTTTAGTCATAAAGTAGGACATTATTTAGGATGAAAATGGAACAACAGAAGTCATGTGGCCCTGTCTAATATTATGTATCAATGCTAAGTGATACTAAATCTACTATTTGAAGTGGCTTGTTTATATTTTCTGCTGTTATCAGGATATGGGAATTTTTTAAAGACCACAACTACTAATGAAAATGTCTATATATGGAACAAGATTATGAAGAACCAAATTTGAATGATCATTGTTAGGATTTTATTAGTTGTCATATTTTGGAGTTGGGTTGTACAAAATTCAAAAATAGGGTCAAGTTTATTTTTGGTGTTTGTGGACAGTTTTGAAAACTCTATTTCAGGCTGTTTTCACCGGATTTGGAATGATTTTCCACCATAGAAGGAAATCAAAGGAAATCAGCTATGGAGCTGATTGGTTTAACTTTTGGTGGCTATTTGATCAGGCTATGTTGGAAAGAATCCGTTGAGGATAAGTTGCTTTGTTTCGGGTGATTTTGGTAGGAGAATAGATGGGTCTGTTGACCAATTTAGGTTGTATATAATTAGTATGCAGCCATGAACGTGAGTGAGAGCTTTTGAATGAAATATTATGCAGCAAAAGGCTGCTTTCATGCTCTTTGAGTAAAAAAAATAAAAGGTAGTTCTTCGGGAGAAGAACGTATTGCTTTCGGGAGAAAGTTTTCAAAGACGATCGAGTGATGCTCGCTGGACAAGGCCGCTAAGAGGATTCTCCACAGTGGCGACAACATCAAGAAGGGAGTCTTTGAGTGTGTAAGACCGATTAGTGTTTGTAATCTCTTTATCTTAGTAGATTGTTCACTGTCTGGGAGTGGGCCCGCAGATGTAGATATGCGAACCGAACTACGATATCAATTCCTTGTGTCTTTTATGTTTCTGTTGATCTTTTTGCACTTATAATTTGCTGATGTTGAGTTAAAGAAAAAAAATATCTATCTGTACGTATCTGTCATCAGTGTTACAACAAGTGTTATAACACTCTTTATGATACCGATCGAAAAACGGACCTTTCAATTATAATGTTTGAATATTGTGAATGCTAATTTATTAGAATCTATTTACTAGAGAGATTTACATGTATAATTTTACTTTACAGACGTCTAAGGCCTATTTTGTAGTAGTGGTGGTGATAATCATGGAGTACAGATGAGAAATGATGCAACACCTTCAAAACCAAGTTGCCGAGCTACGGAGTACAAACGAGGCTAATCAACGTCGTTTTGTGGACATGGAGGCGCATGCAAAAAGATGGGATGAGTTGATTAGAGTCTTCCTCAACAGCTTGATCCGCCTTTGGATTATCGAGACAGGAAGATGAATCACCGCAGCCACCATGAACCCTTGTTTGTTGAGTATTTTTGTTTGCGTTCGTTAATATACTTTTACCACTACATAGAATTTGTATAAATATGATTGTTGTAAGATTATTATGAATTCTTTTCTTATTAAGATATTTGGAGCTATTAATACATGAAACAATTTGTTAATTTTTATCATTTTTTATATTTTTAATGTATAAATTCGTGATAATTAATAGGTTATGAGATCAAAGATGTCACTTTAAAAATTAAAAAAATAGGTGAAATATTTTTAGCCACCGAAGAATTTGGTAACAAAATGATTTTGACACTAAACATTTAGTAGCTGACTCTTATCTGAAAATGATACAACAAATACTTTGCTACTAAATATTTTGGTAGCAATAGGTTTTCGCTATTGAAATATTTGGTAGAAAATAGCTTCTGCTACCAAAGTTGTGTTAGTAGCGGGTTTCCATATCTTTGGCTACCAATCGTGTTTTTGCCACTAATTTTTTCTGGTAGCTAATACTTTCCGCTTCCAAATATTCTAGTAGTAAAACGTTTCACTCCTAAATATTTGGTAGCAGATTGTTCATATTTTGCTACCGAATCTTTATTCTCTACCAATTTTTTTTAGTAGCTAAAGCTTACAGCTACCAAATATTCTAGTAGTAAAAATATTTTACTACCAAAAATTTGATAGTAGATACTGTAACATTCCTTTAACTCTATCTTGGATTCTTATAAAATTTTGTGGTGAGTTTTATGATTATTATGTGTTCTATGATTTTCTCATAACAATTAAGGGGATTTAGATGTCCTAAACTCATGCGTCACTTGATGAAATTATCATCTGAGGGTAATTTTTTCCCGAAACATTAATTAGAGCAAAACTTAGCGAATTCAATTTTGAGTGAAATTTCTAATATTGGGTTCTTAATCGGAGCATCAAAATTAGGCAAGGAGGAAATTTTTATAAAAGTTTCATTTCGGTGCCAAATGTGCAATTTTGACAAAATACGGAACCGAAAGCATAAGGTTTTTAAAAATCTGGGGTGTAAGGCATGATTTTAAAAATGTGTGGATCAAAATAGAAAAAAAGGTAGAATATTTTAAAAGTTTTTAATTGGTTGATTGGGAGTCACCACCCATAACACCCAATAGGATTTAACTTAGTTAAAAAAAATAAGAGAGGGAGAAGAGGGTATCGATTATTTCATACCCCATGTCATTAGATAGTCTAAAATCTATTTCTTTTTCATCTTCCTCACTCTCTCTTTTACCATTCCTGCAACTCCCATGAGCCCATACAAGAAAACCACCTTCCACACCCCCAAAACCTCAATTTTCTTCATTCTTTCTCTTCCTAATTCATAGAGGGACTAAATTTTTTCTTCTTTTATAATTCTACATGTATTTGGTAGTCTAAAAACTCATCTAATGTTGATGCTAACGTGGAATCCAAGAAGGAGATTGAATCTTCTCCAACATAGTGTTGGGTGTTGGTAAGTTTACTCTCTTAATCACTTTTCAAAAACGTTTTCCTTATGAGCAGCAACTAACACAAATTTTTTTTATGTTTTATCATCAACATTTTATTTCAAATCTATGCACTTATGACTAGCCATATCCTCATCCTCAAAGCTACAAGCTTGGTTATTAGAAAACCGGATTTTTAGTTAATTTTTAAGGGTAATAATCTCAAACATTTAGGATTTTTTGATGGCTTTGGTTTGAGATTCTTGTTGGTTGAACTCTTAAAAAGGATGTTGGTTCATGTGATTGAAGATTAGTTTTGAATATAAAAGTTGCATCCTATATGTTTTACAAAATGATCATGAATAAGCTTCTGTGACCAACTGTGAAGTTTTAGTTTTTATGGTTATTTTATATATATATATATTTTGTCTCAGTTGATATTTTTCTCTTAAAATAAACATTTTAAGCTTTAAGTGGGTTTTTAAATCACTCAAAAATGATATTTTTTTAGAATTAGTTATGATTTTTACAAGCTCATGTAAAATTCTGTCAATTTCTTGACGGGAATTTTTAATGTGGATTATGGGCTATTTTGATGAACTTAATAAATTTGAAACCTATCTTATAATAGTTCTAAATAAAGCTTTATGAGTCTACTTTAATTTGATTGTGGTCCCGTAATTTTTTGATCTACCTATAATATATTATGAATATTTTCATAAGAGTCGACGAATCCATCTTTTTATAAAAGATTGTTTGTGATCATCATTTATGCTATTAAATATGGAGTTGATACTTTGATATTAAGGATTGGTTAAATATGTGAATTTTCTTATAGTTAAAGAACTACAATTGTAGATATTGAAATATTTATAAGTATGTATGAAATTTTATTGTTATGTTTGATGACAAATAGTTTATTTTGATGAAGGAAAGTTAAATAAAACTAAGATTTAGTTGGTTTTGTTGAAAATCTAATTGTTCACGCTAGATTATATTTTAGACAATATCGAAGTATAACGAAAGCTCATGTTATGAGTTGATGTTCGTTCGATTTTCTTAAAGAAATTATATCTATAAGATTAAGGACTTAAATTAAATATTTTAGTTTGATAGATTTTCTTTTAATAAAATTATAGTTATATCATGAATTAAGCCCTTGGTTTTGCTTTATTAAGTTATGAACAAGGTTATTAAATTCTAAAGAGTCTTCCTTAACCTCAAACTATATTTTTTGAAACAATGGGTGAGATTGTAATTACGAGTCTCCGATTAAGACATGAAACAAGAAACAATATGGTTTCTTATTCTTAAGAATTTGTTAGCAACTCTAGAGTTTTGTAATACTCTTAAAAGAATTTGTAACGCTCCAATTAATGGAAAAATATTTGCTAAAATTAGGTGAGCGCCTAATCATTGTGTGTGAATTGAATGAAGCGTAAGGAGCTTACGTTTGGGATATATGAATGCTTAAGGTAAGTATAGTACTCACCTACAACACAAGTGATGTTTGCAATTTACTTGTGACCTATGTCATTGTTATGTATGGATGCCATGATTGTTTATTACAGTATGAAATGTTATTCTAATTATGTCTTATAGACTATTTTTATTGTTTATCATGTCACTTATGAATTTTCATGATTAATGAACAGGATATTGGAAATATTCAAATTCTTTAAGGCCCCGTTCATTTCGCTGATTCGAGTTTAGAATTCGAGTTTTGCTACAGTAAAAAGCTCTCACAAACAATCACATCTAACTTTTTTGCTACAGTAAAAAACTCTCACATAAAATCACATCTCAACTCGAATTAAAAACTCGAATCAACGAACTAAACGGGCCCTAAGAATGTTTTATGCTCATTAAGCTACAACGAATATGTTGGTAATGTCTTAATGAAAAATATCTGAGTAGATATGAGTATTAATAATGGAAGCATGTTTTATATTGACTACAAGAATACAAATGATATGGTATCATAAAATGCTATTATGCTTAATATGATTATGTAAGTATCTAAGCAACATGCATGATACATGAAGTAGCATGACAAGATAGAGCATGATTTTGTTGGCATGATATTTAAGTATGAATATTGGCATATAGTACAATATGATTAGTTTTGCATAGTAGTGGATATTGCCGGTCTGTTAGAGGACCTAATATGATAGTTATGATTTAATTAAGTCCATTAGATGGACTTTATGCTTTGTAGTCTCGGGTTATAGATGCAGTGACTCTAATGGTCATTGGATGTGTGATTTAGTCACGGTGTCGAATTCTTTGAGCCTTGGCCGGGCAAGAATGGACAAAACTCTGTGAATATGAGTATGATACAACATGGTAAGATTATAGCATGATAAGACTATAGCACGATAAGACTATAGCATTATAAGACTATGTTGACTTAAAGTATGTATGTTTCTTAGTTAGATTTAATTATGATCGTGTTAAATGGGAACATGTGATTAATATTGTGATTGTGTTGTTTTCTAATATCCTCTTGGTTGTTGTGAACCCCTAATAAGAAGGTAAATATGGGTATGCTAGATTATTAGGTGTAGTCATGTGTTTTAGATTTTAGCTACTATCAACATGTTATTATTGTTTAAATCCTATGCACGATTATGCTTACGGGAGTACATGACTACTTGGTAAGGCTTCGGTTACCGTAAGAAATTAATTAAGATTTGTGATATGATATGATTATGATTATAGTATGTTAAGATTATAATTTATGATGTCATATAATTATGATTATGGTACGTTAAGATTATGGTTCTCATACATTTGAATATGAGTTATGAAGGTCAAAATAATAGTCAACTGATAGCGTGAATATTTAATATGACGAGTTTATGGATATTAGAGTATAATGACACTCTTCTATGATACATGTTAGGAGTTAGTACGAAATATGTCATATTATGATTACTTATCGGTTGATGAAGTCATATGGCCAACTCTCAAAAACTAATATTAAAGTTTAGCCACTATAAGTCTTATTCCTTATGCACATTTACTTCGATTCGCTTTCCTGATCACTGAGCTTCTACCTTAACATTTTTCTTTCTCTTTTCCTGCAACACAAGGAATCCTGGTGAGCTAGAAAGCTCAGTAAGCGAGTAGACTAACTACTCAAAATATGAATGAAAAGTAACACAATAATTCCTTTACAGAAAAGAGATATCAACGTAAATATAGACATAAGCGATATTATTTCGAATGCCTAATTCAAGTCCTCATGATTTTTTTTAACATACATAATCCTATATTCGTCTTTGCGGATTGTTGTTGTGATCTTGGTCGAAATCTTGCCAGTTTATCCCTTTTCTCTTTTGGATTCCTTTAGTGGTTGGATTTGGGATTTTTTTCCCGCTTTATGTTGTTCTCATCGCTGCGGACTCGCTGATTCTTTTTTCCTGTTTTTGTGCTGAATTCAACGGCCATTTTGGTTTTAGTTTTTATGTGTTCATTTCATAGTTTTTCTTTTCCTTCCTTGCCCGTTGTTTTGCTTCCTTCACGTCTCTCTGTTTTTTTTTTTTGTCTTCCTTCACTTTTTTGTATAAATTTTTGGCGATTCATATGCATTGTAATTTTCTGTTGAGTAATAGCTTCGATTGTGTAATGATACATTTTAAAAAAAAAATTATTCTTATTTTACTTTTTGTGTGTACAGGATTTGCTGATTTTCCTCTTTAATTGCAGGCCGCATGTGTAAATCTTCATTTCCCTGCCTCTGATTTATTCAATCACTGTTCTATCTTTTTTTATTTCATGCAGTTTTTTTCTTGCTGGATTTTTTCATTTCTGCCATTGCTTGCCTATCGCATGTTTCTAAATCCTGATTCTTTGGCGTTTAATTTATTAAATTGTTGCGCTGTGGTGTTTTTATTACACATTTGTATTGCCAACACATAATTTGTACATATTTTGCAACAAATGTATTAAATGTGTAGATCAGTCTTCCTTCTTTGACTGTATGAAATAGGTTGGAATCTTACGGAGAAAAAATTTCCTCATTTTTCATCCTTTTTTCTTTTACCGTTTTGTTTAATTCTTTCTCTCTATTATATAATTATTATTGCAGGTATGTTGCATTTTTCTTCTTACCTTCTTTTTTTCCTTCTTTTATTCTAAATACAATATTATTTTTATTATCAGTTAATATAGAAGTTTTCAGTTATTTAGCTTTTGTTAACCGACAATGCTTTACCACGTGTTATGTGATTAGAGGCTATTTACTATTGATTTTATCTTCTTCGTTCTTTCCTTTTATGTATTGTTGTTCTACGTCAATTTGTTACTGGTATTCTTACTTTTTTTCCTTACCCTTGATGTTTCTCCCTTTCTATCTCACCTATGCTTATTTACTACTTTAGTTAGTTGTTGATCATTTATTGCTCTATTTTTTCACTTGACACTTTGCCCTTTGTATCTTACCTGTCCTCCTTTACTGCCTGAGCCTGTTGTGGATCATTTAGTGCTTTATTTTTTCATCCTTCTATTTTTTACTACCTGTGTTGGCCCCTGATTGCTTCATATCTCATACTAAGAGCAGCGTTACAACGCTTTAGGTATTCCTAATAACTTTTACCTCTAATCTTTTAATATTTTTAATGGAGTTCAGAATATTACCTTCCTATCCTGCTATTAATCTGTCGGCTTTGTTTTGTTGTTTCTGTTGATGTATAACTTTATCAGTTTATGAATGAACGTTGCTGCTCTAAAAAAATTGGTCAAAAATTCCCCTTTATAGCAAATAAACAAAGATGCCCTTTTATTGTTAATCCATGTTATTGACACATCGTTATTCCTTTCTTTTGCTTCTCGGTCTACAATTGTCGTATGGTTCTTAGTTATTAGATCCAAAATTCTTCATTTTTTGGTCATATTTTCACCTCACATATTTTATTTTTACTTGCTCCTTTTTATATGCTCTCTTCCTCCATTTTTCCCCCTTTAATGGCGATGATGAGCATAAATAATTTTAATCCATTGAGTGTTGTATGATTTGTCTAAAAATTACTGTGAGGCTACTTTTTTCATTTGATTTCCAGATTTATCTTCCTCTTGCTTAGTTTACTACTTCTGCTTTTTTATTTCTTGTTTATTGATGCTCATACTCTATATCAATTTCTAATATGTAGTTCTCACTTTTTCTCTTGCGCTTGACGTTTTTCTTCTTCTATCTCACCTTTAATGGCAATGATGAGCATAAATAATTTTAATCCATTGAGTGTTGTATGATTTGTCTAAAAATTGCCGTGAGGCTACTTTTTCATTTGGATTCCAGATTTATCTTCCTCTTGCTTAGTTTACTACTTCTACATTTTTATTTCTTATTTATTGATGCTCATACTCTATATCAATTTCTCATATGTATTTCTCACTTTTTCTCTTGCGCTTGTTGTTTTACTTCTTCTATCTCACCTGTGATCATTTACGGCTTGAGTCTATTCCCAACCATTAGTCTTATGCTTTTGTACTACTCTATTTTTGACCACCCCTGTTCACCTATAATTGGTTGCTATCCCACGCTTACACCAGTGTTACACTGCTCCAGCTATTCTTAATAACTTTCATTAATGCCTTTTAAATGCTTCTTACTGATATTCAATATATTATGTTGTCGTGTTGTTATTAATGTCTCGATTTTGTTTTATTATTTTTATTCCAACGTGATTTTGCTGTACTATAAATGCATCTTGCCGATTTATAGGATTGGTTAGCATTTCTTTTCAAAGTTAATAAATGTTGCTAATCTCAGTCTAACGATAGTATTCATGACTGTTCTGTTGATAAATCTTGCAATTTGTCACTTTTTATGAGCAAGATAATTACACTAATATGTTTATCTTATATCCTTTATGTATACTTAGTCTTCTTATTTTTTCGTTCCTTTATTTAATGGCGATGATGATCAGAATTAAAGTCCCATACTTTGAGATCTATATGATTTGTCTAGAGATTGCTATTAATATAGTTTATTTGTTTTCGACATTACCTCATTCTTCCGAAGGCTGAGTCTTCATTTTCCCATTCTGTTTTTGTACTCTGCAAACTCCTCATTTTTACTTGATTTCAAATCTTCCTATCTCTAGCTTCAATATTTGAATGGACTGCAAGGAACATTTACTTATCTGTATAATATAGTTCTGTTTGTCTTCTTTTTTCCTATTCTCCACCCTTTAGCTTCAATATTGCATTAGGTCTTTACAGTAAAACTTATTTACATGTATCATATATTGGTTTTTGTCCTTCCCTTTGTTTTTTTTTTTTACATTCTTAAGTTTCAAGCATTGACGTACACATTTACAACTCTCATTGTTGCAGATTCTATAATGCAATCACTGTGTTGTTCTTTTCTTTGTTTTTCCTCTCTTTCTCAAGACAATGTTTTTCATCCTCTTTAATTAAAATGCAGAGCCGGCCTCTATTCTCTTTTCAATCTTCTTATCTTCTTCCATCTCCTTAATTCTCTCTTCTGCTTTCTCTAGTTTTAATCTCATCCTATTCTCTTAATTGGTCTCTGCTTTACTACCATTTTTTACATATCAAATAAATCAAAGCTTTTTGCCCCTTTTTTTAATTCACCTGGTAGCATTTGGACAAATTCATGTTTTACTCTAGTCACTCATCTTTTGTGAGAGATACTTTATAATTTGTATGATGAATATAGTAACTTATTCATTTATGTGTTTTTGTGCAGTTGCCCTTAGTTGGTAGCCACAAAAAGTGAAGTTGCCCTTAGTAGGCAGCCACAAAAACACTGCAGATACATAAGTTTGCTTATTCATTGCACATTGCTAAGAATATTAAATATCTGAGCCATAATTGCTATATCAAAACACTGTGATATCTATGTTTTGTTATAGTTTTTTATTTTTATACTTGGCCTTTGATTTGTTTCTGTCTTACCCATAAAATACATTTATTATGTTTACCTTTCTATTTTGATGCACCCAGTGGATCATGCATAAATCTATATCTTACTTTGCTCATTCAGTTTCTATGATATACAAGTTATAATCTATATGATAAACTCGGTTTCTTACTACTACTTCCATTTCTCTGTGCTTTCCCTTAGCACGTGGCAACAAAAATGCTTGAAATGCATGTCTTTACGTTTTTACTGCACATCACTGAAAGGATTGGTTACCTAAACGACAATTACTAAGTAAAAATATTCTCATGTTGATGTTTTACAAGATATAGTTTCAATTTTTCTCCTCCTCCCATGATGTATCTGCACTTTCCTTCATTTCCTTCTTATTCTCTGCCTTATTCTCTCTGTTTTGTCTTTTACTTGCAATTTGTTTGCTCATTCTCAGTCTTCATCTATCCCTTTCTCTTATTACTTATTCACTTATTTATATTTTTCCAGATTTTCTATCACACACTGTTGGGTCTTTTCATTGCCATATTCTTGGTTGTTCTCTACCTTTCATTGGCTAATATTTGGTGTTTGCAGTAGCCTTTGCAGCATTTCAGGTAATATTTAGAACTTTCAGCGATAAACTCTAAACAATTTTCATGTACACTGAATGTGACAAAATCGAACTTTACTCTTTACGCTTTTTTACTTTTTTCCATATATATTTTTTTGCCTCTATTGATGACTATTAGCAACAGATCATGCTCAGAAAATACTTTTTCTAATTTTTACCAACTATTGGCAAACCATATTCACCTCATTTTTAATTTTATAAGTAAATACTTTTGAATTATTAAGTCTCTCCCCATTCTTTTTTGATCTGCATCTATATCCACATGCATTTAGTTAACATATCTTATTTTCAATCAATTTTTCTATGTGGCGATGATGAATATCTATAACTTTAACAAATTAAATCACACTTGATTCATACAATAACTACCACAAGTGCATCTATTTTATTCATTTAATCAATTTTATGCAGTCATTCTTTCTTTCTCTTCTTTGGCGATTCATATTTTGCTCTTATTCTTAAAATCGTTTTAATTCTTTTTCTACCTTACTCTTTAATCAATTAGGCTCCTCCTAAATTCTCTCCTATTGACTCTTCTCTTTTACTTACAGTCACCTTTACTAAGTATTTTTGTACAAACACCGCCATCAACTTTGATACTTACTATCTATTTTCATTTTCCTAAATTCTTTCCATCCCCATATTAATAGTTTTTCCTCCTACATCAATTCATTAAATACTGTCCCACGTCCTACTATTGATAATGATATCTATCTTCTCTATTTTTTTGATGCTTTTGTTATATAAATTATCTTGAATTTTCTTAACTTATAGAGCCTAATCGCTCACTTCTTCAGTTAATTTTTGACTCTTATCTTTTTTTCAATTCAATCCCTTTTATCACAGCTCCCCAAATACAACTACATATATCTGACTATTTTTTCCTTTCGCCTGTATCCAGTAACCAGTTTCTCATTGACTTCGTCTTCTGTTCGACACATTGTTTTTATCTTCATCAACTAAATACATATAGTCTGCCCTTTTAATATCCATAATCTCATTATATAAACCTCCATTGTTCCATCTAAAGATTACAAATTGTATATATCCACATACAAAAACATATGTATCCATAAATATATTTTAGACTAAAATACTATGCGTATTTATATATAAATACATCTATGAACTGCTTCTACATTAAAAACATTGCCAACAATACTTTCTGCAGCGTCGCGTGGGCAACAAGCTCGTTATGTCTAAATTCTTGAAAACAAAAAAAAATATGTATTATGCTTCTCGACAGTCCAAAAATATTATGATTAAAAAGAGAATTTTGAAGAATGGAGTTAATTTTTTATGCTATTACAACAAATGTTATGGTTACAATTAATCTCATCTCATTTCTAAGTTAAAAAAAATAAAAACGTTAGGTGCGTTTGGAACTCGTTTCAAAATGATTTTGTTTTTTGTATGAAAATGACAATGAAAATGTTTTCAATCTCAGACAGAAATCATTTTTAAAAATGCGTTTGGTAGTTTTATTAGGAGATTATTTTCAGTATAAAAAAATCTATTAATGTCTCTTTATCTCTGTGTGCTCGAGAGAGGAGAAAACAGAAACAAAAATGAAAAACGGCTAAAAATCATGTTTCATTTGTCTCATATTTTACACTAAACTAAAAAATCATTTTCATTTCCGTTTTTTATCTTTAATTGTGCCAAACATTATTTTTCTCCCGTTTTCATTTTTTCTTTCTCCAAAAATGTGAAAAACAAAAATAAAACCAATTTCAAACACGATCGTTGTTTTTCATTAGTAGTTAGAAACGTTCTTTGAGCAGCGAGTGTGCTTTTAATATTTTTAGTTATATTTATGTTTAAACCATGATTTTCGTTTACTAACAAAAGAGGTGTTTATGTAGTTTTTAAAAGAGTGAGAGATTTATGTAATTTGATTTTGTCTAAATGATGTTTATAATTTCAACTAAAAAAAAGGATAAACCAAATCCATAATAAGAAGTTGCGTTAATCTTTACAGACGTGTCCAACATCCCGTGCGTTATACAAAAAATAAAATTAAAGGGCGTTTAGGTAATCTTTAACTTACAAAAAATAAAGTAATTGCAATGTGCTTCTTTGAAATACATTTTTTTTCCATACTTTGATCCCATTAAAATAACTTTTTTTTAATTTTTATTCTTTAACTTTTTTATTTCTAATATTTTCCTCTCTCCTATGGATAATTTTGTTTAGATTAGATAATTCTTTTAAATATGTTCATATTTAATTTTTTTAGTCAAAAACTGTGAAATAACTTAAGTTCTATTTCATGTGATTTTTTAAATATTTTTTTCTCATTTGTTTTAATTAATGAATTTAGTTTTTTAATTAATGAATTTAGTTTTTAAAGGAATCACATATTTTAATACATAATCAAACTTATAATGTTATTCTTCACGTGTTACGTCGCTCAACTAGTTTATTAAAAAAATATGTTAAGGGTGCGTTTGGAATTCGTTTCAAAACGTTTTTGTTTTTTGTATGAAAATGAAAATGAAAACGTTTTCATTTTCATTTTGGAATCATTTCTGAAAATGCGTTTGGTAGTATTATTCCGAGATTAATTTCAGTTTAAAAAAAACTAAAACTGTGTTTGGTGGTTTAATTTTTAAAAACATATAATAATATTTAAATTAAAATATATTAAATAAATAATAATATTAATATATTATTAGATCAATAAAAATCACAAACTCAGATCAAGATAATATTTTACAAATAAATTAATTTGCTTTTCGTCAAAGGCTCTCTTGCATTCTCCAATTAATTTGCTTTTCTTAAAAAAAAAAAATCGTTTCTGATTGAAGACAATGGAGATCTTCAGTAGATTAAAGGGGATGAAGACAAATTGAGGCCTCATTCATTTCACTGATTTGAGTTTTCAATTTTAGGTTTCTACAGTAAAAAGTTCTCAGAAAATATCACATTTGAGTTTGAATTAAAAACTCAAATCCGCAAAGTGAACGAGATCAGAAATCTTCAATGGTTATCTTCTGCACACTAAACGAGGGAATAAATTAATTTGCAGACCACAGTAAATTTCGCTTTTGATTAACGATAATGGTTTTCTTCTTTCCCATGCCATTAACTGTTCTCCTTCCTTCCCACGACACAACTAAACAACCAAAACCCAGAATTTTTTTTTTAAAAAAAGTAAAAACTCACAAATTTCAGAAAATCAAATATAAATCCAACCAGAAAATCACAAAATTCCAAAGCACAAAATTCAAAACAAAAGAAGCAACCATGACCCAACCTAAAACCAGAAAATCCAAGAGAACAAAACTCCAAAGAGCAAGCTCGTGATGAAGACGAGATCTAGTGAAAAATGTGGTGCGGCGAGGTCGAGATCTGGTGAAGGAGAAGGGCGTTGCGGTGGCCATATTTCGTAGAGGAGAGGCGTGGCTAGGCAGAGATTTGGCGAGAAAGAGGGGCTTTGCGACGACGTGATTTAGCAGAGAAAAAGGTGCGGCGAGGCCGAAATCTGGCATTTGCACCAAGGTAGAAAAAAAAAATAGAGAGAAGAGAGAAAAGGAAAACGGAAAAAATGAAAACCATCTTAAATCGTTTTCAGATTTACAGAAAAGGACAAAAATATTTTTGTTTTTAATTTTTAGAAAATTGTTGCACCAAACACGTTTTGAGTGTCCGTTTTCATTTTTTATCCTCAAAAAACGCAAAAAACGTTTTTAAAAACGAAAACAAATGGGCACTTAGTTTTTTTTTCTGAAAAAGAAAAGTTATTTACTATTTAGTTAATTAAAATTAATTAAACTAAAAATATAAATAAAAATAATAAAAGGCTTTCCGACCTAGGAAACCACGTGTAGATTCACCGCCTTAAGAGACTGCGTGTGGAAACTCACCGACCTAGGAAACGCGTGAAACAATTTGATCTGAGTGCCTTTTTTAACGTTGATAACCATTACTTTTCAAAATCATCATTTTTTAACGTTATTATAAGACAAAATTGTTCTTTTAGATAGTTAACGGTCAGGAGAGCGAGAGAGAGAGAGCAGAGAGAGAGAGAGAGAGAGAGAGAGGAGACAAGGTGTAGTGAGCAGAGGGAGAGACCGGGAGTGAGTGTGGGAAGAGAAAGAAGGAGACAAGGTGGCGTGAAAGAGGGGATTCTTAAAGTCGTCGTTGGAGGAAGAGAAGAGAAAACAGGAGAGGGAATTTTCTCGCGCGACAAACACTTTTCTTGCTTTTTCTAGTTTCTTCAAATTCATGATTCCCTTCGATATTCCTTCCGGTATTTTCTCGTGATCCAAACAGCAAGCAACCGACAATGCTCTCGCTGCAAAGCGATTGGCGGCCGCTCCTCCACGGCCAGAACCAGAACCACCCGCCGGTGACGCCGCAGCTTCAATTGGCGTCTTACGGCGATGATCGTTCGGTTCTGCTTTCTAATGTTACCTCCCACGGCGCGTCTTCTTCTTCCGTCTGTATCAAGCACTCCCAGCCCTCGGATTCTCACGAAGGTTACTGGGGGTTTTTTTTTCTTCCTGTTCCTTATACTTCTGATCGAGCGGTTTGGTTTTCACGTGTCCGATGCTTTGTCGTTGGGGGTTTTGGAGCAATGTTGACTGTGATGGTCTGTTGGAGTTTGATTTTGTTACTTGTAGGATTTCGAACTCTCATTGTTTTGTGGAATTTTTGTTTCTAATTGTTTTATTTTTCGACTAATTGTTTATAGGGATAGTTTCGCTTGTTAATTCTCATACTCTTTCTGGAAAATATTGCACCTTTAATTGAATTCACTGATTGTTCGGTTGCATTGTCCGATGTTGTGGTTATTTTCCCTAGTTTGGTTTTTAGGGCTCCTTTTGAGATTTGGGAAATTATGACAGCAAAAAAGTCAACACATGTGGTTTCCTGGCATCAATCATGGCCATGATTGGCATTGATAAAAATATTCAAATATTACTGCTCTTGTGATTCTGTAGCAGGAGTGAAAAAAGGACTGACATTGGGAATTAGCCTGACATTGGGGGAAAAGGCTGATTGTTTCTACTTTTGACATTGGGAATTAGGCTGATTGTTAGATACTATTCTATTTGTTATCATTGTTTCGGTCTTATTTATAGTACATTACTTAACCTTTTTTCCTATATACTATTAACTATTCCATTTTGATTTTTCTTGGCATGCATTATTGCATGTTCTAATTACATATTACATTACATTTTGGTTGTTTGGAATGAACAAACTATACAATTCTGATTTTGTATACTGATTAATTGCTTCTTTGGTTACATTGAGGGAAGGACTCTTCATTTTGGTGTTTTAAATCGTTTGATTGTTTACTGCTTTCAGTTATGGAAGGAAAATAACTTTGTTTGCGTTTTTGGATATTTGTTATTTTACTGATTTTGGTTATTGTGTTATTATACTTTATTACGTTACGTTTGTTTTGGAAGAGGATTACTCTACTTTTGATTATTAACTGTTTGGCAAACCGTTATTTTTTTTTATTGATCCCCCCACCTTGAAAAAGAATGAAAAGGGAGAAAAATGAAATCATCCAGTTTACAATCCGAGCCAAGCAGCAGGTACCCCCTTTTCTATCTTCTTTGGTTTGTGGGTGTTGATGGATTTTCATTTAATTGTTTTCTTTTTATTTTTTATTTTTTTATTTTTATTTTTATTTTTATTTTTTTCTTTTGCTCTGATGCGTTAGCTTTGTTCTTGTTCTGTTGCAGCTTTCAGGTTGTTTGTTTTAACCTTTTTTTCTTTCTCATTCTGTTGTTGATGTTTCTCCTTCTCTTGTCCTATGCATCATTCTGTATTTTTGTATATCGTTGCTTTTGTATTCTTCTTTAAGGTATCTCTAAACAGTTGACCTTCTCCAATTTGTTGCTACAGACCTCGTTCCTTGTTATCTTACTCAGGTATGACAATTTGACACAAAGTTTATTTCTATCTGTGTTTACGATTACTATTTCAACTTGAGTGATGAGGAAATGGAAAATCATTATAATATTAACGAAAATAATACTAAAAATTTTGTAATGGCTTCAAAATTCTGTAATGACTTTATTCTTCTAATACACAGTTTACAGTCTATGTAATAAAAAGGAAGTAATTTTCTTGATGTGACTGTAAAATTAATTCAAAATGACCAAACTTGATCTCATATTACTGCTCTTGTGATTCTGTGGCATGAGAAAAAGAAAAAAGGGACTAACATTGGTTATCTTAGGAACCAGAAAATCTGTGCTTCATTAACAATACTAAAACTGGAAAATTACAGGATAAATGGACGGTTTTGAGGACCCCTGACCTCCAAAATAGTGCACAACACTAGACACTCTCTACATATCTGCTCATACATCCTCATTAGCCACTAGACCCTTATTTATACTACTAAAAGACTACTAAAAAACAACTGCTAACTATCAGGTTCCTAACATTACCCCCCGTCCCAAAGAATCACCTTGTCCTCAAGGTGAAAATCAAGAAATAAAATTGAAAAATAACATCTAAATGATTAAGAACAAAAGGCTTTGTTAGTTCCTTGATTTGAGTCCCCAAATTGATGTTGTCCTCGTAAGTCATGTCTTCAAATTGGAGTCTTCTCCATCTTCTTTGTATCTTGGCAAGCAACCACAAAGTCTATCAATTCATTTTAAACTCTTTGCGCAAGCTCATCAATGGTCACAAAAAATATTGGCAAATCGATCCTCGCTAAGGGAGTTTCCTTCTTAGCCAACCAGGACATCAACCTTTCAGCGTCACTCTCACCAATTTCTTCATCCCCATCTGCAATCGTACCATTCCCAGCCCCAAACGTGTTAAAGTTTTGAGGCCCGACTGCCATTGCACCAGAATTAGGCCTACTAATATTGTAATTACGAGGCCCAACCCCAAAATTGACTTTGCCCATACCGAAAACACTAGACCCAGCCCACTTCCAAACAAAATTTCGGGATTCAGCCCCAAAATCGCCGGATTTCGCATTGGAATTCCCCGTCCTGGCCATGCTAGCCCCAATGGCGTCAAAATCACAAAACGCAGCCTTAAGGGCGTCAGAATTCATGTACCCCACTCCAATTCTGGAATCTTCCTCCGTAGCACCGGAACCAGCCCCTTTCACGCCGGAATCGCGAGGCCCGGTCCAAACCGGTCCGGAATCAGCCCCACCCACGACCGAATCAGGGCTGGGTTCCTAGTTCCAAGGGTACCTATGCCGTCAGCCTCTCCTCCTCTAACTCCAGCTCCCACTCCACTTCCCATCGCCGACCAAGCTCCGCTGCCCCTGCCAGTGAACCCTGGCCACCTTTCGCCCTCATTCTGCCGTCGACTGGCTCATCTCGCCGCCGACCCTGGCCTCCCGCCCCCAGATCTCACCGGTAGTCGCGTGCCTCTAAGAGATCTAAGTCTCTCCGGTGCCCGATCTCCCACTCGCGACCTCGGCCTTCACGCATCGGCGCTTCCCGACGAAGATCGGCCTGATTTGGTACTTCTACTCTGCCTGGGTCATCGCGATTTGGGATCTCTTCACCCCGGTGAGCGCGATCTCGCGGCCCAAGTCAGCAACCCTGGGCACCAGTCGCGCCTCCATCCGCCGCAGGGTCACCTGCAAGTCACCC
The DNA here is from genome assembly GCF_000414095.1 of Morus notabilis. Lineage (NCBI taxonomy): Eukaryota > Viridiplantae > Streptophyta > Magnoliopsida > Rosales > Moraceae > Morus > Morus notabilis. Next base: position 427,004 of record NW_010363042.1, read on the forward strand.
ATCTAGGTCCGAACCTTCCCCACATGGTCCCGGAGTTCCCCCATACTCCCTCCAGAAACCTTGAGATTAGATCTTAGAGCAGCCCTAAGTTTCTCTCTCAACTCAAAGAGCTCCATGGATCGTAGATGCTCTGATACCATTGTTAGGAACCCGAAAATCTGTGCTTCATTAACAATACTAAAAATGAAAAATTACAGGATAAATGGGCGGTTTCGAGGACCCCCGACCTCCAAAATAGTGCACACCACTAGACACTCTCTGCAAATCTAATCATCCTTCCTCATTAGCCACTAGACCCTTATTTATACTACTAAAAAACAACTGCTAACTATCAGGTTCCTAATAGTTGTCAACAATTATTACTTGGAATTGGGGCATCCATGAAAAAATGATTGAACAGTGGCAAGAATATGAGTTGGTAACTTGAGATTTAGGTGTTGAGATTGACACTCTTGGTAGAAAATGAAAAAGAAAAAAAAAAGAAAATTTTTTAACCTTTCAACGTAAAAGCTGATCATATATAGATGGAGGTGAATGTTTACAGAGAGAGGGAGAGGAAAAAAGAAGCACGGTGCTTGTGCTGGCGTTGGTTTCTATGGTGTCCTTCAAAACATGATATTGTATTGTATATATGGTGGAAGGTAATAAATGTTCCATAATGGAAATATGGTGCTGTCTTTGGTGAACTTCTTGTACCCATCCTTGTGTCTGACTTTTATTTATTTATTTTTATTTGATTTTTTTTATCAATATCAGGTTATTTCTTGTAAAAAAACAATAATTCCATATTGCTCGCATTATACAGGAGCTTTAGATTGTGCTAATTTAGCCTAAACATTATGACGAAGTTTACATTTCATTCTACATTTGTACCATTTACCTTTTTACTATCTCATTGGAATTAATTCTAATTTTATGCTTATTTTATGCTTCCCTTCTCTGAACACTTGTGTGAAAATAAAATATGTTTAGCAAAAATGAGTGCACTATTCATATCTATTTTGTATCACGTTTAGAGTCAACTTTATTTCCATCTGTTTCTGTAAGTTAATCTTTTCTTCCCCCCGAATGAATTGGAATCAGGATACAATATTGTGTATTTATAATTGATCCAGTCTTATACTGTATTCACGGATAATTGCTAGCAGTTCTTGTTTTTATTTCCTTTCCTCTTTATTTGACTTCACTTTGGATGTTTACCAAATTTGCTTTCCCTTGTTCTTTTAATCCCTTTCTTGTTCTTTATTAGTTCTTCTTTTGCCTAAATGGGTTTAGTGTGCTGTAGAAATTATTTATTTAGTATTGGTGAATGCGTCGGACATAACAAACCTGTGTTCAATTAAGGAGCGAAGTGGAGGTTGTTATTCATTGCTTCGTTTTTTTTTTTTTTTTTGTTTTTTCTGTGGAACTTCATTAAACTTTATTTGAAGAAACTAAGACTTATAATATTAGTATTAAATTTTGCTTTCCCTATTATGCATTTAATGGAGACAGTGCTGTTTATGAAAGAAACCCCCGGCGCACAGATAAATTTCCTTCTCTTGGGTGCTATCCATTATCAAGTTGTTTCAGAAGTTTTTAATGGCTTAGCATTCATTTAAAGCTTAGAAATTAGTACTCTCGTCAGTATTTGTATTTCACGTTTTAAATATCAGGTTGTTTCTGAGCATTTCACGTTTCATGCATCTGATGAAGAGCTCTTCAAATTGAGGCACACTTTGCTGAGTGCTATGGAAATATGGCAAATGCTTGGAAGGTATATTGAACATCTTTGATGGTTTCCACAAACAAGTATTCAGCCTCCCAAGAGTCTAATAGTCGTTGTTTCTATGTTTTTTCCTCAGGAGAAAGACAATATTGATGTTGCAATCTGCTACTATGTAGTTGCTATTGAGGTTTGTTACTGCCATAAATTTTTTGCGCAAGCGCCTCCAATTTTTCAGTGTTAGAATCTGTTTGGATTGTGCACTTTTATTTTTTATTTTTATGTCTCTTATTTAAAATTCAGATATATTCTTGCAAGTAATTAGAGGTGTGTATGGTAATTAAATATTGTTCATCATTCCTTAAGTAGGTACGACTTCTTATTTTTATTTTTATTTTTTGACAAAGAAGTCAGAGAAAGTTTTATTAATGAACGAGATAGAAAATTTACAAGAATAAAGGAAAGAAAAACTTCGTTGAGGAACTAGCCAGAAGTCTATATATTGGAGTGAATCCAAAACGCAATGTTGATTTTAATCCTATCCCAAGTTACATGTACATCCGCCTGATTACTTCTTTTAAGAATTCTTCGGTTTCTCTCAAGCCAAATTTCCCACCAAATCTCTAACAATGTCTTAAGCATGTAGGACTTCTTATGAAACAATGACATTACGGCATACCAATTATGGTTGGAAATTTCAATGAAGCCTGCCTGATCTGGCTGTTGTCCTCGGTAGACTCACTTTGTTGGCTGGTTTGTATAGGTTTCAGGTGTAGGGTGTCAATAGACACACCCTTTGCTCTTTTTTTTTAGTGAATTTTTTATAGTTTATCTAACAATACATAATAGTGTCAAAAGCTCTTGTAATAATACACTTTTTAAGGGGGCAACCTCTTCTCCTTTCCCTTCTTTTTTTCCCTTTCTTTACTCTTATATCTCTAATATTTTTCTCGTTTAATTTTTTTTTTTTTAATTTTGTGAAATTTTTTATAGTTTAATAGTTCACGTAAGTTTTTTAGAAATTATTTTTTTTTCACTTTACTACTATCAAAGTAATTTTTTTACATGTGTTTCTATTTAATTTTTTTTTGTCAATGGCGCATATAATTATCTTTAAATGTGTTCATGCTTAATTATTTCCGTATAATTTCTATCATATAAAAGTTATATTTACACATTTTTTTCTATAATGCTCCCACATAGCACTTTCTAAATTGCTATGTGGTAGCTCTTTTTTTTTTACTTTTTTTTTTATTTTTTAATAAATATTTTGTTCTTTTATTTTTTTACGTTTTGAATTTTTTACTCTTTAATTTGTTTAAGTGTGCTTTGCTCTTTTTTCTTATTTGAAATTGGGGATTAACTGTTTTGGGAGAAAATTTGGGGGTTTTCTAATTTTAAAAATTTTTTCATTCAGATTTATGTAAAGGAACCAATTCGATGTAAAAATATAGAATTAGCCTTATTAAATGTTCACATGAAAAAGAAACCACCTAAATTTTTAATTTGGTTTATAATTTGACTAACATTGTAAGGAATTTTAAAATTTAAAAGATAAATTGTGAACGTTAAAAGTTTAAATATCAATTTATTGAACGCATACAGTGGAGAGAGTTTCCATAAAAAAAGCCTAAAAAATTTTAGATCTCCTATTACATTTAGCTATAGGTTTCCAATATTAGTGGTTTAACATTCTTTTACAGGTTTCTAAAATTATTAGTTTAATATTTTTGTACAAAATTATAAATATACAGAGTTTCGGATTACTGTTTATCAAGATTCAATTTACTGTTCTTTCTACAGTGGAGTGACGATTTTGTCCTTAGATCCCTGTTTATTCTTATGTCGGTGCAGGGGCTTCGTGGTCTTTCCGCTCCTCTCTGTAGTCTCACTTCTTTTAATACCTGGTGTGTCCTTTTATCGGTGTGGGTCCCACTTAAAAATTTTCCCTTTTTTTTTGTTTCTTTTGCTGTTTTGTGCGTTATAGCTATTTTCCTTCTCTTCTTCCCGCGTGCGTTGTGGATTCCACGTGGCCGCTTTGTTTTTTTCCTTCTCTCTTCTCCGAGACATCTGTTGCTTTGGCTATTGATTTTTGTTTTTTCTCTTTTTTCTTCTCTTTTCTCTGTTCTCGCTATGGCTTCTGCTTTTTTTTTTTCCTTTGGGTATTATGCTTCTTTTCTCAGTTTTGTCTTTATCCATGCTTGAAATTTTTTTCCCGCTTTTTTTTCCTTCTCTCTTCTCCGATACATCTATTGCTTTGACTTCTAGATTTTACTTTTTCTCTTTTTTCTTATCTCTTCTCCCTTCTCGCGGTGGTTTTTGCTCTGTTTTTTTTTTCCTTTGGGTCTTATGCTTCTTTTCTTGGTTATCTTTCTCCATGCTTGAATTTTTTTTTTCCGTTTCTATGTTTTCTTCCTCAATGTTTTTCTTCTTCTTGCAATTGTATTTTAGGGTTTCGTCTTACGATATTTTTTTTAACAGGGGTTTTGCTCTTTTTCTTCTCCTTATAGTTGTGATTTAGGGTCTCATTATATGATTTTTTTTCTTTTACAGGGACTTCTGCGGGTTGTTTAGGTTTTGATTGTGTAAGTGCATCGGCCGTTTTTTTTTCCTCAAGGTTTTTATGATCATAAGGTACATAATTTTTGCTCATACACTTTTTTTCCTTATTTCTGCATTTAGGAATTTTATGTTGGAGATGTGAAGAAAAAATTATATTTATGCATTTGCATTTTTTCCTTTGGTGGGTTACTTTTTTTTTATTCAATTTGTGGGGATTTTTTGGTATCGTTCGTAGAATGTTCTTATTTTATCTTCTGGGCAATTTCTTTTTGATATGGTTTTTACTATACTATCGTGTTTATTTTCTCTTTCGACGCGTGTTTTTCTTCTGTTGTGATTCTCTATAATGTATATCTTATTTTTTACTGTCTGTTGATTATTGGTTTTGTTTTCCCGCAGTTTTCATGCTGCGTGACACCAGTTGTTACTGAATCATTATACTGGTTCAGGTTTGTTTTGAGTCGTTGTTATCTGATAATGAGCAGAAATTTGTTTTCTCTGTGTATAAATAATGTGTTTTATTGTATATTTTAAAATTCTCAGCCTCTCTCTCTTTTCGTTCTCCAACTATAATAATTTTCTCTGTTCTCCCGTCTCTGTTTTCCTGCTCTTTACAGATTTCACTGATATTAGGCTTCTATTAGTATCTTTACTATTTTGAATATTCAATTGTACCGTTTGCTTCTCTCTGTTTTGGAGTTTTAGTTTTTTTGCTCCGTCTACTCTGTCCACTGTTCTTCTTCGATTGAGGTGTTTATTTCTTAATTTGTACATGTTTTTATGTTTGGTTGTTTTTCGTTTTGTATCGTTATGATCAGTTTCAAATTGTTTATCGTTATTTATATGATATTTTTTCTTATATGAAAACCATACTTCGTTTCATTAATAGAAGCCTTTATTGTAATTTGATTTTAAGTTTCTGAATATAATAACATACTAATCTTTATAATATTTGTTCTCTAGTTCAGTGACCTATTTGTTTTTTCTCAGAGTTTTGTAGTTTCTTGATGGTGATAATGTGTTTTTCTTTTATTGTTACCGTGTATCAGGCAACTCTTAATAATGATTTAGTTGTTTTTGTTGTTGTTCATTTATGCTACTGTCTTTTTCTTCTCCAACATTTTCTTGATTTTGTTTTTTTTTTTTCCTTCTAGCCCCTGATGATTTTTCTTTTTGTTTTTTCCTCCTCTTCTACCCGTGTGTTGTGGACTCCACCTGGCCATTTTGTTTTTTTCCTTCTCTCTTCTCCGAGATATCTGTTGCTTTGGCTTCTGGTTTTTACTTTTTCTCTTTCGGTGTTTTGTTTCCTTTGTCGATGTTGTTTTTCTCCATTTTTTCTTCCCCCTTCTCCGAGACATTTGTTGCTTCAGCATTTTCTTTATTTGACTAATGTTTCTGTTTTTTGGTACTTTGCATAAATCCTTCAATAATTTAGTTGGCAACCAAGGACATTGCTGAGTTATTTTTTAGTTACTTATGATATATTTTGTTAGCGATGGAAGAAAAATACCTGAACCTTATTTTTTATGTATATTTACTGCTCTAATGAACAATTGTTTTTTCGTAGGCTTTTATTGTTTTCTGATGATGATGATGATGATGTATTTTTCTTTAGTTCTTGTCATGTATCGGATAACTGTTAGTCATGAACAATTGTTATTTGTGTTCTTTTTATGGTGATCTATGTTTTTGTTTTTCAATCTCTCACAGTGATATTCAGGGGCTTAACATATCAAAGTTTTCTTCCTCTCTCATTTTCTCTTCCTTCTGCTCTTCTTTTCCTCTCTAATTTCTTATTCTTTCTAAATTCAGAACTGATCCAGTTTTCCTGTTTTATTCCTTAGCTAATTTCTTTGCATGTGCCTCACTTTACTTATCTGGTTTCTTTTTTGACTTTTATCTGTTTTCGCCATTTCATTACAGTCTTTGCTCTCTGGTATTTTGTATAAATCGTTCGATAGTTTACTTGGCAGCCAATGACATTGTTGGGTCATGTTAAACCTCATTTTCTATACATATCTCCTATTCTGTGAACAGTTTATTTTTTTCTTAGGATTTTATTGCTCTTGGTCGTGATGATATGTTTTTCTTTAACTAATGTCATGTATTGGCCATTGGGCAACTTTTACTACTGATTTGGCGGTTTTTGATGTTGTCTGGATTATCTGAGATTTATGTTATTATGTCTTATCTAAGTTTTTTTCACGTTTTTCCTATGGGGGCCTAGCCTTTTCCAAGCTTTCTTCTTCTCTCATATTGTCTTCCTTCTATTCTTCGTTTTCCTCTCATATTTCCTCTCTGATTTCTTACTCTTTCTAGATCTAAAAATTGATCTAATGTTCCTGTTCTATTCTTTAGTTTTTTTTTTTTTTTTTACCTATATCTCACTTTATCTATCTATTTCCTTTTCTCTCCTTTTTTTTGTTTTTGCCATTTCATCACGATTTTCGTTCTTTCATATTTTGTATAAATCCTTTAATAATTTAGTTGACAGCCAAAAACATTATTCAGTCATATTTCAGTTATCTACGATATATGTTGTTAACAATAAAAGAAAAATACCTAAACTTGTTTTTTTATGTTTGATTATTTTATCTACATATCTAATAATATTATTCAGCATTATCATCATCATGTAACTACTTATTACATTATTTACTCTAAATTATTACTATATACTAAAGGAGATGCCGAGGTTTACTGTTCATTGTATAACATTATCTACATATTTAATAATATTATTTAATATTATCTCTTTTTTGCTTTTTGTGTATTTTGATCCTTTTGATTTGTTTCAATTATACTTTCATTGAAAGTTTATTTATTACACCTATATTAGTCTTCTTTTTCTCTTACTTGCTGTATGTTGCCTGCAGTTACTACAGTGTTTTACTGGATTTGCTCTTCCTCATTTCTTTTTTTGTTCGATCTTCCTGATTTTTTGTGTTTTATATGCTGCTTTGACAGTTTTAGCAGTTATGGTCCTTACAGTTTATCCAATTGCTTTATTTTCTACTTTCTCCAGTTCTTTTCTCCATTTGTTCTCTCTCTTGCTTTTATTGTTTTTTCTCCAATTTCTATTCTTTCATCTAAAACGAATTGACTATTATTACAAGATTATTGATTTTACTAATTGTTACTAATTTTGATATACTGTTATTTAGTGCATATAGATTACTTGTGTGGGTATTTTTAGTCCCTGCTGACGTTTGAGTGCATGCTGTTTCATTTTTAAAACAAGGTTTATTGTGTTCCAGGTATTAAAGATAGCCTTTGCCTGTAACAGTTTTAATATCCATTGTTGATTCTTAATGTAATGATTTTTTCTCATGATATTAATGTGTCTATTTTATCCTTTATTATTCTTCTTGATAAAAACCATTAATTTGTGTCTGTTTATTTTTTATTTTTTTTCTTTTAACTCATGTTATTCTATAAGCATATAGTGCTAAAGTTTTTGACCTTTGGCTCATTCACTTATTAGTCATGTATAAACTTTTTGTGGCAATGATGATTAACAAGAAACTTGATATATTAAGTTTTATATAAACTGTCCTAAAATTGTCGTAAATAAACTTATCCTATTTAGATTTTGATCTAGCCTACTGTTTTCCACAAAAATTTTATGCTATCCCTTCTTCCTTTTCCCCGCATATTCTGATCCTTTTCATTTTTATTTGGATAAAAATATGTGTTTGGTTATTATAGTTAGTACGATGTTTTACTGGATTTGCTCTTTGCTCCTTTTGTTATTTCTTTTTCTGTGAACAACCCGTTGCAGCTCAGTTGACTTTTTTTTTTATCATTTTTTGTGCTATTGTGTTGTTACCATTGTTGTTTTTCATTTTATGAAAAACTAATAGGCAACCACAATAGTGACAATTAAAAAACTAATAGGCAACCACAATAGTGACAGTTATAAATCAGCTAATAAAACATATTAGCTGTGTATGTATATACAACAATCTTTTTCACAGCAACGCCCGGGCAAAAAAATTAGTTATAAATATACTAAAGGAGAGCTCAGGGGTACTGTTTATGCAGACTCAATTTACTGTTCCTTCTACAGTGAAATGACACTTATGCCCTCCATTTACTGCTCTTTTCTTCTTCTGGTGCAAGGGCATTTTGGTCTTTCGGTGGCTTCTTTGGTTTTGTTATTTGATAATTTCACAGCCCCTGCAACTCTTATTTTCCTTTCCCCCTCAATTCTCTCATCTTCTCCGCCCCCTTCATTCGGTATTCTTTGCTTTCCCCCGTTTATGGTGATGGGCTTTTAGGTCCTTTTATTGTTTGGTCTACCTCGGTGCCCTTTTACCATTGGATTTCTCTCCATTATGCCGCTTCTTCTCTACTGTTTCCTTCATTTTGTTCTTG